>NW_026975054.1:0-233716 GCF_030014295.1 Loxodonta africana
CCTAACCCCTAACACCAAAGCCTAACCCAAACGTTAACTCTAACTCGAACACTAAGCTGAAACCTAATCATAAAGCTAACCGTAACCCTAAACCAAACCTAACCATGGTCAGAACCACAATGCTTTACCAGAACCCTCACCCACCCCTAACCCTAAACTACACTTCTAACCCCTAACACCTTACCATAACCATAATCCTAAGCATACACAACTCTAACCCTAAACCTAAACCTCACCCCAACCACAATGCCTAACACAAACCGTAACCTTAACTGTTACACTAAACTTAACCCTAACCTAAAATCTAACCCTAACCCTAAAACTAAACACAACCCATAAACTTAACCCTAACCCTAAACGTAACCTTAACACTAACCCGAAAACTAACCCGAACCTTAGCCATAACCCTAACCCTCACCCTATCTTAAACTTCACCCTATCCCTAACCTAAAGCTAACCCTAACTTTAACCCTAACCCTACCCCTAAACCTAACACTAACCTTAACCTTGGCCCACCAGTCACCCTACACCTAACCCTTACGATAACTCTGACCCTAAACCTCCCCCTAAACCTAATCCTAATCCTAACCCTACCCTAACTCCAACCTAACCTTAACCTTAACTTTAACCCTACCATAAAATTAAACCTAACCCTAAACCCTAATCCTAACTCTAACCCTAACCCTAACCGTAACACATACCCAAAACCTTCACCTTAAGTGTAAACGTAACTCTAATTCTTACCCTAACCCTAAATAAAACCCTACCCTAAACCTAACCAAAACACCCCTAACCCTAACTCTAACCCTAATCCTTAGCCCAGACCTAACCATAACCCTAAACCTACCCTAACTTTATTCAAACCCTAACCTTAAACAAAACTAAAACAAACCCTAAACCTATCCCTAACCCTACCCCTGACACTAATCTGAACAATAACCCCTAGCCCTAACCCTAACCCGCACGCTTAACATCAACTTCACCCTAACCCTATCCTAAAACTAAACATAACACTAAATCTCCCCCAACCATGAACCTAACCCAATCCTAACCATAAAACTAACCCTAAACTTAACCCTAACCCTGACCCTGACCCTAACTCTAACCTTAATCCTAACCATAAAAATTACCCTACACACTCAGCTTAAATGGAAACCTACCACTAACCCACACCCTAACATCTAAACCTAAACCCAACCCTTAACCTCACCCTATCTCTAACCTTAACCATGCCCTAGCCTAACCATGATTTAACCCTAAACCTAACCCTAAACCTAATCTTAAACCTAAACCTAAAACGAACCTTAACCCTAACCCTAACCCCTAACCCTAAGCTCAACCCTCACTCTTCACTTAAATTTCACCCAAACACTAACCCTAAAACGAACCCAACACTAACCCTAAAAGCAAACATAAACCTGACCCTAACGTTAACCCAAACACCTAACCCGAACCCTAACGCTAACCCGAACTCTAAACCGAACCCTAAACTGACCCTAACCTTAACCCAAACACCTAACCCTAACACTAACCCTAAACATAACCCTCATCCTTAACCTAAACTTCACCCTAAAACTAAGCCTAAGCCTAACCCTAAAACTAAACCTAAACCTAACCCTAAACTATCACCTGACTCTAGCCCGAACGCTAAACCTAACAATGACCCTAACCATAACACCCTAAAACATCAGCTTAACTGTAAACCTAACACTTACCCTCAGACGAACCCCTAACCCTTTCACAAACCCTAACCCGATCCCTAATCCTAAACCTAACGCTGACGTAAACCTAACCCTTCCCCTAAACCTAAACTTAAACCTAACCTTAACTCTACCTATACCTAAACCAAACAATAACTCGAATCCTGACCCTAACCCTAACCCTAAACTCAGCACTAAGTATAATTCTAAACCTAACCCTAACCCTAACCCAGCCCAACCCTTTACCGTAAACCTAGTCTTAACCCTAACCTTACCTACCCTAAACCTAACACTAACGCTAACCTTAACCCTAACTCTAACATTAACCCTAACTTTTAGCGTAACCCTCACTATTAACTGAAACTTCACCCGAACCGTAACCCTAACTCTAACCATAACCATAACACTTACCCTGAACACTCACCATAACTGTAAAACTAACCGTAACCCTCACCCTAACCCCTAACCGTATCCCCAACCCTAACCCTAATGCTATCCGTAACCCTAACCCTAACACTAACCTGAACCCCTGAGCCCTAACAATAACCCTAACCCTAACCCAAACCCTAACCCCTAACACCAAAGCCTAACCCAAACGTTAACTCTAACTCGAACACTAACCTGAAACCTAATCATAAAGCTAACCGTAACCCTAAACCAAACCTAACCATGGTCAGAACCACAATGCTTTACCAGAACCCTCACCCACCCCTAACCCTAAACTACACTTCTAGCCCCTAACACCTTACCATAACCATAATCCTAAGCATACACAACCCTAACCCTAAACCTAAACCTCACCCCAACCACAATGCCTAACACAAACCGTAACCTTAACTGTTACACTAAACTTAACCCTAACCTAAAATCTAACCCTAACCCTAAAACTAAACACAACCCATAAACTTAACCCTAACCCTAAACGTAACCTTAACACTAACCCGAAAACTAACCCGAACCTTAGCCATAACCCTAACCCTCACCCTATCTTAAACTTCACCCTATCCCTAACCTAAAGCTAACCCTAACTTTAACCCTAACCCTACCCCTAAACCTAACACTAACCTTAACCTTGGCCCACCAGTCACCCTACACCTAACCCTTACGATAACTCTGACCCTAAACCTCCCCCTAAACCTAATCCTAATCCTAACCCTACCCTAACTCCAACCTAACCTTAACCTTAACTTTAACCCTACCATAAAATTAAACCTAACCCTAAACCCTAATCCTAACTCTAATCCTAACCCTAACCGTAACACATACCCAAAACCTTCACCTTAAGTGTAAACGTAACTCTAATTCTTACCCTAACCCTAAATAAAACCCTACCCTAAACCTAACCAAAACACCCCTAACCCTAACTCTAACCCTAATCCTTAGCCCAGACCTAACCATAACCCTAAACCTACCCTAACTTTATTCAAACCCTAACCTTAAACAAAACTAAAACAAACCCTAAACCTATCCCTAACCCTACCCCTGACACTAATCTGAACAATAACCCCTAACCCTAACCCTAACCCGCACGCTTAACATCAACTTCACCCCAACCCTATCCTAAAACTAAACATAACACTAAATCTCCCCCAACCATGAACCTATCCCAATCCTAACCATAAAACTAACCCTAAACTTAACCCTAACCCTGACCCTGACCCTAACTCTAACCTTAATCCTAACCATAAAAATTACCCTACACACTCAGCTTAAATGGAAACCTACCACTAACCCACACCCTAACATCTAAACCTAAACCCAACCCTTAACCTAACCCTATCTCTAACCTTATCCTAGCCCTACACCTAAACATGACTTAATCCTAACACTTACCCTAAACCTGACCCTAAACCTAACCTTTACCTTAAACCTAATCCTAACCTGAACCCTAACCCCTACCCCAAACCCTAAGCTCAACCCTCACCCTTAAATTAAACTTCACCCTATCCCGAACTCTAACTTTAAACCGAATCCTAATCCTAACTCTAAACCTAACCCTAAACCTGACTCTAACATTAACCCAAACACCTAACCCTAACCCTAACAGTAAGCCTAACCCTAACCCTAACCCTAACCTGACCCTAACCTTAACCCAAACACCTAACCCTAACACTAAACCTAACCCTAACCCTCATCCTTAACCTAAACTGCACCCTAACCCTGACCCTGAAACTAAACATAACACTAAATCTCCCCCTAACCCTGACCGTAACCCAAATCCTAACCATAAACCTAACCCTAACCCGAACCTTAACCCTAACCCTGACCCTAACTCTAACTCTAACCCTAATCCAACCCTAAAACTTACCCTACAAACTCAACTTAAATGGAAACCTAGCACTAACCCTCACCCTAACATCTAAACCTAACCCCAACCCTTAACCTCACCCTATCTCTAACCTTAACCATGCCCTAGCCTAACCATGATTTAACCCTAAACCTAACCCTAAACCTAATCTTAAACCTAAACCTAAAACGAACCTTAACCCTAACCCTAACCCCTAACCCTAAGCTCAACCCTCACTCTTCACTTAAATTTCACCCAAACACTAACCCTAAAACGAACCCAACACTAACCCTAAACGCAAACATAAACCTGACCCTAACGTTAACCCAAACACCTAACCCGAACCCTAACGCTAACCCGAACTCTAAACCGAACCCTAAACTGACCCTAACCTTAACCCAAACACCTAACCCTAACACTAACCCTAAACATAACCCTCATCCTTAACCTAAACTTCACCCTAAACCTAAGCCTAAGCCTAACCCTAAAACTAAACCTAAACCTAACCCTAAACTATCACCTGACTCTAGCCCGAACGCTAAACCTAACAATGACCCTAACCATAACACCCTAAAACATCAGCTTAACTGTAAACCTAACACTTACCCTCAGACGAACCCCTAACCCTTTCACAAACCCTAACCCGATCCCTAATCCTAAACCTAACGCTGACGTAAACCTAACCCTTCCCCTAAACCTAAACTTAAACCTAACCTTAACTCTACCTATACCGAAACCAAACAATAACTCGAATCCTGACCCTAACCCTAACCCTAAACTCAGCACTAAGTATAATTCTAAACCTAACCCTAACCCTAACCCAGCCCAACCCTTTACCGTAAACCTAGTCTTAACCCTAACCTTACCTACCCTAAACCTAACACTAACGCTAACCTTAACCCTAACTCTAACATTAACCCTAACTTTTAGCGTAACCCTCACTATTAACTGAAACTTCACCCGAACCCTAACCCTAACTCTAACCATAACCATAACACTTACCCTGAACACTCACCATAACTGTAAAACTAACCGTAACCCTCACCCTAACCCCTAACCGTATCCCCAACCCTAACCCTAATGCTATCCGTAACCCTAACCCTAACACTAACCTGAACCCCTGAGCCCTAACAATAACCCTAACCCTAACCCAAACCCTAACCCCTAACACCAAAGCCTAACCCAAACGTTAACTCTAACTCGAACACTAACCTGAAACCTAATCATAAAGCTAACCGTAACCCTAAACCAAACCTAACCATGGTCAGAACCACAATGCTTTACCAGAACCCTCACCCACCCCTAACCCTAAACTACACTTCTAACCCCTAACACCTTACCATAACCATAATCCTAAGCATACACAATCCTAACCCTAAACCTAAACCTCACCCCAACCACAATGCCTAACACAAACCGTAACCTTAACTGTTACACTAAACTTAACCCTAACCTAAAATCTAACCCTAACCCTAAAACTAAACACAACCCATCAACTTAACCCTAACCCTAAACGTAACCTTAACACTAACCCGAAAACTAACCCGAACCTTAGCCATAACCCTAACCCTCACCCTATCTTAAACTTCACCCTATCCCTAACCTAAAGCTAACCCTAACTTTAACCCTAACCCTACCCCTAAACCTAACACTAACCTTAACCTTGGCTCACCAGTCACCCTACACCTAACCCTTACGATAACTCTGACCCTAAACCTCACCCTAAACCTAATCCTAATCCTAACCCTACCCTAACTCCAACCTAACCTTAACCTTAACTTTAACCCTACCATAAAATTAAACCTAACCCTAAACCCTAATCCTAACTCTAACCCTAACCCTAACCGTAACACATACCCAAAACCTTCACCTTAAGTGTAAACGTAACTCTAATTCTTACCCTAACCCTAAATAAAACCCTACCCTAAACCTAACCAAAACACCCCTAACCCTAACTCTAACCCTAATCCTTAGCCCAGACCTAACCATAACCCTAAACCTACCCTAACTTTATTCAAACCCTAACCTTAAACAAAACTAAAACAAACCCTAAACCTATCCCTAACCCTACCCCTGACACTAATCTGAACAATAACCCCTAGCCCTAACCCTAACCCGCACGCTTAACATCAACTTCACCCCAACCCTATCCTAAAACTAAACATAACACTAAATCTCCCCCAACCATGAACCTAACCCAATCCTAACCATAAAACTAACCCTAAACTTAACCCTAACCCTGACCCTGACCCTAACTCTAACCTTAATCCTAACCATAAAAATTACCCTACACACTCAGCTTAAATGGAAACCTACCACTAACCCACACCCTAACATCTAAACCTAAACCCAACCCTTAACCTAACCCTATCTCTAACCTTATCCTAGCCCTACACCTAAACATGACTTAATCCTAACACTTACCCTAAACCTGACCCTAAACCTAACCTTTACCTTAAACCTAATCCTAACCTGAACCCTAACCCCTACCCCAAACCCTAAGCTCAACCCTCACCCTTAAATTAAACTTCACCCTATCCCGAACTCTAACTTTAAACCGAATCCTAATCCTAACTCTAAACCTAACCCTAAACCTGACTCTAACATTAACCCAAACACCTAACCCTAACCCTAACAGTAAGCCTAACCCTAACCCTAACCCTAACCTGACCCTAACCTTAACCCAAACACCTAACCCTAACACTAAACCTAACCCTAACCCTCATCCTTAACCTAAACTGCACCCTAACCCTGACCCTGAAACTAAACATAACACTAAATCTCCCCCTAACCCTGACCGTAACCCAAATCCTAACCATAAACCTAACCCTAACCCGAACCTTAACCCTAACCCTGACCCTAACTCTAACTCTAACCCTAATCCAACCCTAAAACTTACCCTACAAACTCAACTTAAATGGAAACCTAGCACTAACCCTCACCCTAACATCTAAACCTAACCCCAACCCTTAACCTCACCCTATCTCTAACCTTAACCATGCCCTAGCCTAACCATGATTTAACCCTAACACTTACCCTAAACCTAATCTTAAACCTAAACCTAAAACGAACCTTAACCCTAACCCTAACCCCTAACCCTAAGCTCAACCCTCACTCTTCACTTAAATTTCACCCAAACACTAACCCTAAAACGAACCCAACACTAACCCTAAACGCAAACATAAACCTGACCCTAACGTTAACCCAAACACCTAACCCGAACCCTAACGCTAACCCGAACTCTAAACCGAACCCTAAACTGACCCTAACCTTAACCCAAACACCTAACCCTAACACTAACCCTAAACATAACCCTCATCCTTAACCTAAACTTCACCCTAAACCTAAGCCTAAGCCTAACCCTAAAACTAAACCTAAACCTAACCCTAAACTATCACCTGACTCTAGCCCGAACGCTAAACCTAACAATGACCCTAACCATAACACCCTAAAACATCAGCTTAACTGTAAACCTAACACTTACCCTCAGACGAACCCCTAACCCTTTCACAAACCCTAACCCGATCCCTAATCCTAAACCTAACGCTGACGTAAACCTAACCCTTCCCCTAAACCTAAACTTAAACCTAACCTTAACTCTACCTATACCTAAACCAAACAATAACTCGAATCCTGACCCTAACCCTAACCCTAAACTCAGCACTAAGTATAATTCTAAACCTAACCCTAACCCTAACCCAGCCCAACCCTTTACCGTAAACCTAGTCTTAACCCTAACCTTACCTACCCTAAACCTAACACTAACGCTAACCTTAACCCTAACTCTAACATTAACCCTAACTTTTAGCGTAACCCTCACTATTAACTGAAACTTCACCCGAACCCTAACCCTAACTCTAACCATAACCATAACACTTACCCTGAACACTCACCATAACTGTAAAACTAACCGTAACCCTCACCCTAACCCCTAACCGTATCCCCAACCCTAACCCTAATGCTATCCGTAACCCTAACCCTAACACTAACCTGAACCCCTGAGCCCTAACAATAACCCTAACCCTAACCCAAACCCTAACCCCTAACACCAAAGCCTAACCCAAACGTTAACTCTAACTCGAACACTAAGCTGAAACCTAATCATAAAGCTAACCGTAACCCTAAACCAAACCTAACCATGGTCAGAACCACAATGCTTTACCAGAACCCTCACCCACCCCTAACCCTAAACTACACTTCTAACCCCTAACACCTTACCATAACCATAATCCTAAGCATACACAACTCTAACCCTAAACCTAAACCTCACCCCAACCACAATGCCTAACACAAACCGTAACCTTAACTGTTACACTAAACTTAACCCTAACCTAAAATCTAACCCTAACCCTAAAACTAAACACAACCCATAAACTTAACCCTAACCCTAAACGTAACCTTAACACTAACCCGAAAACTAACCCGAACCTTAGCCATAACCCTAACCCTCACCCTATCTTAAACTTCACCCTATCCCTAACCTAAAGCTAACCCTAACTTTAACCCTAACCCTACCCCTAAACCTAACACTAACCTTAACCTTGGCCCACCAGTCACCCTACACCTAACCCTTACGATAACTCTGACCCTAAACCTCCCCCTAAACCTAATCCTAATCCTAACCCTACCCTAACTCCAACCTAACCTTAACCTTAACTTTAACCCTACCATAAAATTAAACCTAACCCTAAACCCTAATCCTAACTCTAACCCTAACCCTAACCGTAACACATACCCAAAACCTTCACCTTAAGTGTAAACGTAACTCTAATTCTTACCCTAACCCTAAATAAAACCCTACCCTAAACCTAACCAAAACACCCCTAACCCTAACTCTAACCCTAATCCTTAGCCCAGACCTAACCATAACCCTAAACCTACCCTAACTTTATTCAAACCCTAACCTTAAACAAAACTAAAACAAACCCTAAACCTATCCCTAACCCTACCCCTGACACTAATCTGAACAATAACCCCTAGCCCTAACCCTAACCCGCACGCTTAACATCAACTTCACCCTAACCCTATCCTAAAACTAAACATAACACTAAATCTCCCCCAACCATGAACCTAACCCAATCCTAACCATAAAACTAACCCTAAACTTAACCCTAACCCTGACCCTGACCCTAACTCTAACCTTAATCCTAACCATAAAAATTACCCTACACACTCAGCTTAAATGGAAACCTACCACTAACCCACACCCTAACATCTAAACCTAAACCCAACCCTTAACCTCACCCTATCTCTAACCTTAACCATGCCCTAGCCTAACCATGATTTAACCCTAAACCTAACCCTAAACCTAATCTTAAACCTAAACCTAAAACGAACCTTAACCCTAACCCTAACCCCTAACCCTAAGCTCAACCCTCACTCTTCACTTAAATTTCACCCAAACACTAACCCTAAAACGAACCCAACACTAACCCTAAAAGCAAACATAAACCTGACCCTAACGTTAACCCAAACACCTAACCCGAACCCTAACGCTAACCCGAACTCTAAACCGAACCCTAAACTGACCCTAACCTTAACCCAAACACCTAACCCTAACACTAACCCTAAACATAACCCTCATCCTTAACCTAAACTTCACCCTAAAACTAAGCCTAAGCCTAACCCTAAAACTAAACCTAAACCTAACCCTAAACTATCACCTGACTCTAGCCCGAACGCTAAACCTAACAATGACCCTAACCATAACACCCTAAAACATCAGCTTAACTGTAAACCTAACACTTACCCTCAGACGAACCCCTAACCCTTTCACAAACCCTAACCCGATCCCTAATCCTAAACCTAACGCTGACGTAAACCTAACCCTTCCCCTAAACCTAAACTTAAACCTAACCTTAACTCTACCTATACCTAAACCAAACAATAACTCGAATCCTGACCCTAACCCTAACCCTAAACTCAGCACTAAGTATAATTCTAAACCTAACCCTAACCCTAACCCAGCCCAACCCTTTACCGTAAACCTAGTCTTAACCCTAACCTTACCTACCCTAAACCTAACACTAACGCTAACCTTAACCCTAACTCTAACATTAACCCTAACTTTTAGCGTAACCCTCACTATTAACTGAAACTTCACCCGAACCCTAACCCTAACTCTAACCATAACCATAACACTTACCCTGAACACTCACCATAACTGTAAAACTAACCGTAACCCTCACCCTAACCCCTAACCGTATCCCCAACCCTAACCCTAATGCTATCCGTAACCCTAACCCTAACACTAACCTGAACCCCTGAGCCCTAACAATAACCCTAACCCTAACCCAAACCCTAACCCCTAACACCAAAGCCTAACCCAAACGTTAACTCTAACTCGAACACTAACCTGAAACCTAATCATAAAGCTAACCGTAACCCTAAACCAAACCTAACCATGGTCAGAACCACAATGCTTTACCAGAACCCTCACCCACCCCTAACCCTAAACTACACTTCTAACCCCTAACACCTTACCATAACCATAATCCTAAGCATACACAACCCTAACCCTAAACCTAAACCTCACCCCAACCACAATGCCTAACACAAACCGTAACCTTAACTGTTACACTAAACTTAACCCTAACCTAAAATCTAACCCTAACCCTAAAACTAAACACAACCCATAAACTTAACCCTAACCCTAAACGTAACCGTAACACTAACCCGAAAACTAACCCGAACCTTAGCCATAACCCTAACCCTCACCCTATCTTAAACTTCACCCTATCCCTAACCTAAAGCTAACCCTAACTTTAACCCTAACCCTACCCCTAAACCTAACACTAACCTTAACCTTGGCCCACCAGTCACCCTACACCTAACCCTTACGATAACTCTGACCCTAAACCTCCCCCTAAACCTAATCCTAATCCTAACCCTACCCTAACTCCAACCTAACCTTAACCTTAACTTTAACCCTACCATAAAATTAAACCTAACCCTAAACCCTAATCCTAACTCTAACCCTAACCCTAACCGTAACACATACCCAAAACCTTCACCTTAAGTGTAAACGTAACTCTAATTCTTACCCTAACCCTAAATAAAACCCTACCCTAAACCTAACCAAAACACCCCTAACCCTAACTCTAACCCTAATCCTTAGCCCAGACCTAACCATAACCCTAAACCTACCCTAACTTTATTCAAACCCTAACCTTAAACAAAACTAAAACAAACCCTAAACCTATCCCTAACCCTATCCCTGACACTAATCTGAACAATAACCCCTAGCCCTAACCCTAACCCGCACGCTTAACATCAACTTCACTCCAACCCTATCCTAAAACTAAACATAACACTAAATCTCCCCCAACCATGAACCTAACCCAATCCTAACCATAAAACTCACCCTAAACTTAACCCTAACCCTGACCCTGACCCTAACTCTAACCTTAATCCTAACCATAAAAATTACCCTACACACTCAGCTTAAATGGAAACCTACCACTAACCCACACCCTAACATCTAAACCTAAACCCAACCCTTAACCTAACCCTATCTCTAACCTTATCCTAGCCCTACACCTAAACATGACTTAATCCTAACACTTACCCTAAACCTGACCCTAAACCTAACCTTTACCTTAAACCTAATCCTAACCTGAACCCTAACCCCTACCCCAAACCCTAAGCTCAACCCTCACCCTTAAATTAAACTTCACCCTATCCCGAACTCTAACTTTAAACCGAATCCTAATCCTAACTCTAAACCTAACCCTAAACCTGACTCTAACATTAACCCAAACACCTAACCCTAACCCTAACAGTAAGCCTAACCCTAACCCTAACCCTAACCTGACCCTAACCTTAACCCAAACACCTAACCCTAACACTAAACCTAACCCTAACCCTCATCCTTAACCTAAACTGCACCCTAACCCTGACCCTGAAACTAAACATAACACTAAATCTCCCCCTAACCCTGACCGTAACCCAAATCCTAACCATAAACCTAACCCTAACCCGAACCTTAACCCTAACCCTGACCCTAACTCTAACTCTAACCCTAATCCAACCCTAAAACTTACCCTACAAACTCAACTTAAATGGAAACCTAGCACTAACCCTCACCCTAACATCTAAACCTAACCCCAACCCTTAACCTCACCCTATCTCTAACCTTAACCATGCCCTAGCCTAACCATGATTTAACCCTAAACCTAACCCTAAACCTAATCTTAAACCTAAACCTAAAACGAACCTTAACCCTAACCCTAACCCCTAACCCTAAGCTCAACCCTCACTCTTCACTTAAATTTCACCCAAACACTAACCCTAAAACGAACCCAACACTAACCCTAAATGCAAACATAAACCTGACCCTAACGTTAACCCAAACACCTAACCCGAACCCTAACGCTAACCCGAACTCTAAACCGAACCCTAAACTGACCCTAACCTTAACCCAAACACCTAACCCTAACACTAACCCTAAACATAACCCTCATCCTTAACCTAAATTTCACCCTAAACCTAAGCCTAAGCCTAACCCTAAAACTAAACCTAAACCTAACGCTAAACTATCACCTGACTCTAGCCCGAACGCTAAACCTAACAATGACCCTAACCATAACACCCTAAAACATCAGCTTAACTGTAAACCTAACACTTACCCTCAGACGAACCCCTAACCCTTTCACAAACCCTAACCCGATCCCTAATCCTAAACCTAACGCTGACGTAAACCTAACCCTTCCCCTAAACCTAAACTTAAACCTAACCTTAACTCTACCTATACCTAAACCAAACAATAACTCGAATCCTGACCCTAACCCTAACCCTAAACTCAGCACTAAGTATAATTCTAAACCTAACCCTAACCCTAACCCAGCCCAACCCTTTACCGTAAACCTAGTCTTAACCCTAACCTTACCTACCCTAAACCTAACACTAACGCTAACCTTAACCCTAACTCTAACATTAACCCTAACTTTTAGCGTAACCCTCACTATTAACTGAAACTTCACCCGAACCCTAACCCTAACTCTAACCATAACCATAACACTTACCCTGAACACTCACCATAACTGTAAAACTAACCGTAACCCTCACCCTAACCCCTATCCGTATCCCCAACCCTAACCCTAATGCTATCCGTAACCCTAACCCTAACACTAACCTGAACCCCTGAGCCCTAACAATAACCCTAACCCTAACCCAAACCCTAACCCCTAACACCAAAGCCTAACCCAAACGTTAACTCTAACTCGAACACTAACCTGAAACCTAATCATAAAGCTAACCGTAACCCTAAACCAAACCTAACCATGGTCAGAACCACAATGCTTTACCAGAACCCTCACCCACCCCTAACCCTAAATTACACTTCTAACCCCTAACACCTTACCATAACCATAATCCTAAGCATACACAACCCTAACCCTAAACCTAAACCTCACCCCAACCACAATGCCTAACACAAACCGTAACCTTAACTGTTACACTAAACTTAACCCTAACCTAAAATCTAACCCTAACCCTAAAACTAAACACAACCCATAAACTTAACCCTAACCCTAAACGTAACCTTAACACTAACCCGAAAACTAACCCGAACCTTAGCCATAACCCTAACCCTCACCCTATCTTAAACTTCACCCTATCCCTAACCTAAAGCTAACCCTAACTTTAACCCTAACCCTACCCCTAAACCTAACACTAACCTTAACCTTGGCCCACCAGTCACCCTACACCTAACCCTTACGATAACTCTGACCCTAAACCTCCCCCTAAACCTAATCCTAATCCTAACCCTACCCTAACTCCAACCTAACCTTAACCTTAACTTTAACCCTACCATAAAATTAAACCTAACCCTAAACCCTAATCCTAACTCTAACCCTAACCCTAACCGTAACACATACCCAAAACCTTCACCTTAAGTGTAAACGTAACTCTAATTCTTACCCTAACCCTAAATAAAACCCTACCCTAAACCTAACCAAAACACCCCTAACCCTAACTCTAACCCTAATCCTTAGCCCAGACCTAACCATAACCCTAAACCTACCCTAACTTTATTCAAACCCTAACCTTAAACAAAACTAAAACAAACCCTAAACCTATCCCTAACCCTACCCCTGACACTAATCTGAACAATAACCCCTAGCCCTAACCCTAACCCGCACGCTTAACATCAACTTCACCCTAACCCTATCCTAAAACTAAACATAACACTAAATCTCCCCCAACCATGAACCTAACCCAATCCTAACCATAAAACTAACCCTAAACTTAACCCTAACCCTGACCCTGACCCTAACTCTAACCTTAATCCTAACCATAAAAATTACCCTACACACTCAGCTTAAATGGAAACCTACCACTAACCCACACCCTAACATCTAAACCTAAACCCAACCCTTAACCTAACCCTATCTCTAACCTTATCCTAGCCCTACACCTAAACATGACTTAATCCTAACACTTACCCTAAACCTGACCCTAAACCTAACCTTTACCTTAAACCTAATCCTAACCTGAACCCTAACCCCTACCCCAAACCCTAAGCTCAACCCTCACCCTTAAATTAAACTTCACCCTATCCCGAACTCTAACTTTAAACCGAATCCTAATCCTAACTCTAAACCTAACCCTAAACCTGACTCTAACATTAACCCAAACACCTAACCCTAACCCTAACAGTAAGCCTAACCCTAACCCTAACCCTAACCTGACCCTAACCTTAACCCAAACACCTAACCCTAACACTAAACCTAACCCTAACCCTCATCCTTAACCTAAACTGCACCCTAACCCTGACCCTGAAACTAAACATAACACTAAATCTCCCCCTAACCCTGACCGTAACCCAAATCCTAACCATAAACCTAACCCTAACCCGAACCTTAACCCTAACCCTGACCCTAACTCTAACTCTAACCCTAATCCAACCCTAAAACTTACCCTACAAACTCAACTTAAATGGAAACCTAGCACTAACCCTCACCCTAACATCTAAACCTAACCCCAACCCTTAACCTCACCCTATCTCTAACCTTAACCATGCCCTAGCCTAACCATGATTTAACCCTAAACCTAACCCTAAACCTAATCTTAAACCTAAACCTAAAACGAACCTTAACCCTAACCCTAACCCCTAACCCTAAGCTCAACCCTCACTCTTCACTTAAATTTCACCCAAACACTAACCCTAAAACGAACCCAACACTAACCCTAAACGCAAACATAAACCTGACCCTAACGTTAACCCAAACACCTAACCCGAACCCTAACGCTAACCCGAACTCTAAACCGAACCCTAAACTGACCCTAACCTTAACCCAAACACCTAACCCTAACACTAACCCTAAACATAACCCTCATCCTTAACCTAAATTTCACCCTAAACCTAAGCCTAAGCCTAACCCTAAAACTAAACCTAAACCTAACGCTAAACTATCACCTGACTCTAGCCCGAACGCTAAACCTAACAATGACCCTAACCATAACACCCTAAAACATCAGCTTAACTGTAAACCTAACACTTACCCTCAGACGAACCCCTAACCCTTTCACAAACCCTAACCCGATCCCTAATCCTAAACCTAACGCTGACGTAAACCTAACCCTTCCCCTAAACCTAAACTTAAACCTAACCTTAACTCTACCTATACCTAAACCAAACAATAACTCGAATCCTGACCCTAACCCTAACCCTAAACTCAGCACTAAGTATAATTCTAAACCTAACCCTAACCCTAACCCAGCCCAACCCTTTACCGTAAACCTAGTCTTAACCCTAACCTTACCTACCCTAAACCTAACACTAACGCTAACCTTAACCCTAACTCTAACATTAACCCTAACTTTTAGCGTAACCCTCACTATTAACTGAAACTTCACCCGAACCCTAACCCTAACTCTAACCATAACCATAACACTTACCCTGAACACTCACCATAACTGTAAAACTAACCGTAACCCTCACCCTAACCCCTATCCGTATCCCCAACCCTAACCCTAATGCTATCCGTAACCCTAACCCTAACACTAACCTGAACCCCTGAGCCCTAACAATAACCCTAACCCTAACCCAAACCCTAACCCCTAACACCAAAGCCTAACCCAAACGTTAACTCTAACTCGAACACTAACCTGAAACCTAATCATAAAGCTAACCGTAACCCTAAACCAAACCTAACCATGGTCAGAACCACAATGCTTTACCAGAACCCTCACCCACCCCTAACCCTAAACTACACTTCTAACCCCTAACACCTTACCATTACCATAATCCTAAGCATACACAACCCTAACCCTAAACCTAAACCTCACCCCAACCACAATGCCTAACACAAACCGTAACCTTAACTGTTACACTAAACTTAACCCTAACCTAAAATCTAACCCTAACCCTAAAACTAAACACAACCCATAAACTTAACCCTAACCCTAAACGTAACCTTAACACTAACCCGAAAACTAACCCGAACCTTAGCCATAACCCTAACCCTCACCCTATCTTAAACTTCACCCTATCCCTAACCTAAAGCTAACCCTAACTTTAACCCTAACCCTACCCCTAAACCTAACACTAACCTTAACCTTGGCCCACCAGTCACCCTACACCTAACCCTTACGATAACTCTGACCCTAAACCTCCCCCTAAACCTAATCCTAATCCTAACCCTACCCTAACTCCAACCTAACCTTAACCTTAACTTTAACCCTACCATAAAATTAAACCTAACCCTAAACCCTAATCCTAACTCTAACCCTAACCCTAACCGTAACACATACCCAAAACCTTCACCTTAAGTGTAAACGTAACTCTAATTCTTACCCTAACCCTAAATAAAACCCTACCCTAAACCTAACCAAAACACCCCTAACCCTAACTCTAACCCTAATCCTTAGCCCAGACCTAACCATAACCCTAAACCTACCCTAACTTTATTCAAACCCTAACCTTAAACAAAACTAAAACAAACCCTAAACCTATCCCTAACCCTACCCCTGACACTAATCTGAACAATAACCCCTAGCCCTAACCCTAACCCGCACGCTTAACATCAACTTCACCCTAACCCTATCCTAAAACTAAACATAACACTAAATCTCCCCCAACCATGAACCTAACCCAATCCTAACCATAAAACTAACCCTAAACTTAACCCTAACCCTGACCCTGACCCTAACTCTAACCTTAATCCTAACCATAAAAATTACCCTACACACTCAGCTTAAATGGAAACCTACCACTAACCCACACCCTAACATCTAAACCTAAACCCAACCCTTAACCTAACCCTATCTCTAACCTTATCCTAGCCCTACACCTAAACATGACTTAATCCTAACACTTACCCTAAACCTGACCCTAAACCTAACCTTTACCTTAAACCTAATCCTAACCTGAACCCTAACCCCTACCCCAAACCCTAAGCTCAACCCTCACCCTTAAATTAAACTTCACCCTATCCCGAACTCTAACTTTAAACCGAATCCTAATCCTAACTCTAAACCTAACCCTAAACCTGACTCTAACATTAACCCAAACACCTAACCCTCACCCTAACAAACAGTAAGCCTAACCCAAACACCTAACCCTAACCCTAACAAACAGTAAGCCTAACCCTAACCCTAACCCTAACCTGACCCTAACCTTAACCCAAACACCTAACCCTAACACTAAACCTAACCCTAACCCTCATCCTTAACCTAAACTGCACCCTAACCCTGACCCTGAAACTAAACATAACACTAAATCTCCCCCTAACCCTGACCGTAACCCAAATCCTAACCATAAACCTAACCCTAACCCGAACCTTAACCCTAACCCTGACCCTAACTCTAACTCTAACCCTAATCCAACCCTAAAACTTACCCTACAAACTCAACTTAAATGGAAACCTAGCACTAACCCTCACCCTAACATCTAAACCTAACCCCAACCCTTAACCTCACCCTATCTCTAACCTTAACCATGCCCTAGCCTAACCATGATTTAACCCTAACACTTACCCTAAACCTAATCTTAAACCTAAACCTAAAACGAACCTTAACCCTAACCCTAACCCCTAACCCTAAGCTCAACCCTCACTCTTCACTTAAATTTCACCCAAACACTAACCCTAAAACGAACCCAACACTAACCCTAAATGCAAACATAAACCTGACCCTAACGTTAACCCAAACACCTAACCCGAACCCTAACGCTAACCCGAACTCTAAACCGAACCCTAAACTGACCCTAACCTTAACCCAAACACCTAACCCTAACACTAACCCTAAACATAACCCTCATCCTTAACCTAAACTTCACCCTAAACCTAAGCCTAAGCCTAACCCTAAAACTAAACCTAAACCTAACCCTAAACTATCACCTGACTCTAGCCCGAACGCTAAACCTAACAATGACCCTAACCATAACACCCTAAAACATCAGCTTAACTGTAAACCTAACACTTACCCTCAGACGAACCCCTAACCCTTTCACAAACCCTAACCCGATCCCTAATCCTAAACCTAACGCTGACGTAAACCTAACCCTTCCCCTAAACCTAAACTTAAACCTAACCTTAACTCTACCTATACCTAAACCAAACAATAACTCGAATCCTGACCCTAACCCTAACCCTAAACTCAGCACTAAGTATAATTCTAAACCTAACCCTAACCCTAACCCAGCCCAACCCTTTACCGTAAACCTAGTCTTAACCCTAACCTTACCTACCCTAAACCTAACACTAACGCTAACCTTAACCCTAACTCTAACATTAACCCTAACTTTTAGCGTAACCCTCACTATTAACTGAAACTTCACCCGAACCCTAACCCTAACTCTAACCATAACCATAACACTTACCCTGAACACTCACCATAACTGTAAAACTAACCGTAACCCTCACCCTAACCCCTATCCGTATCCCCAACCCTAACCCTAATGCTATCCGTAACCCTAACCCTAACACTAACCTGAACCCCTGAGCCCTAACAATAACCCTAACCCTAACCCAAACCCTAACCCCTAACACCAAAGCCTAACCCAAACGTTAACTCTAACTCGAACACTAACCTGAAACCTAATCATAAAGCTAACCGTAACCCTAAACCAAACCTAACCATGGTCAGAACCACAATGCTTTACCAGAACCCTCACCCACCCCTAACCCTAAACTACACTTCTAACCCCTAACACCTTACCATAACCATAATCCTAAGCATACACAACCCTAACCCTAAACCTAAACCTCACCCCAACCACAATGCCTAACACAAACCGTAACCTTAACTGTTACACTAAACTTAACCCTAACCTAAAATCTAACCCTAACCCTAAAACTAAACACAACCCATAAACTTAACCCTAACCCTAAACGTAACCTTAACACTAACCCGAAAACTAACCCGAACCTTAGCCATAACCCTAACCCTCACCCTATCTTAAACTTCACCCTATCCCTAACCTAAAGCTAACCCTAACTTTAACCCTAACCCTACCCCTAAACCTAACACTAACCTTAACCTTGGCCCACCAGTCACCCTACACCTAACCCTTACGATAACTCTGACCCTAAACCTCCCCCTAAACCTAATCCTAATCCTAACCCTACCCTAACTCCAACCTAACCTTAACCTTAACTTTAACCCTACCATAAAATTAAACCTAACCCTAAACCCTAATCCTAACTCTAACCCTAACCCTAACCGTAACACATACCCAAAACCTTCACCTTAAGTGTAAACGTAACTCTAATTCTTACCCTAACCCTAAATAAAACCCTACCCTAAACCTAACCAAAACACCCCTAACCCTAACTCTAACCCTAATCCTTAGCCCAGACCTAACCATAACCCTAAACCTACCCTAACTTTATTCAAACCCTAACCTTAAACAAAACTAAAACAAACCCGAAACCTATCCCTAACCCTACCCCTGACACTAATCTGAACAATAACCCCTAGCCCTAACCCTAACCCGCACGCTTAACATCAACTTCACCCTAACCCTATCCTAAAACTAAACATAACACTAAATCTCCCCCAACCATGAACCTAACCCAATCCTAACCATAAAACTAACCCTAAACTTAACCCTAACCCTGACCCTGACCCTAACTCTAACCTTAATCCTAACCATAAAAATTACCCTACACACTCAGCTTAAATGGAAACCTACCACTAACCCACACCCTAACATCTAAACCTAAACCCAACCCTTAACCTAACCCTATCTCTAACCTTATCCTAGCCCTACACCTAAACATGACTTAATCCTAACACTTACCCTAAACCTGACCCTAAACCTAACCTTTACCTTAAACCTAATCCTAACCTGAACCCTAACCCCTACCCCAAACCCTAAGCTCAACCCTCACCCTTAAATTAAACTTCACCCTATCCCGAACTCTAACTTTAAACCGAATCCTAATCCTAACTCTAAACCTAACCCTAAACCTGACTCTAACATTAACCCAAACACCTAACCCTCACCCTAACAAACAGTAAGCCTAACCCAAACACCTAACCCTAACCCTAACAAACAGTAAGCCTAACCCTAACCCTAACCCTAACCTGACCCTAACCTTAACCCAAACACCTAACCCTAACACTAAACCTAACCCTAACCCTCATCCTTAACCTAAACTGCACCCTAACCCTGACCCTGAAACTAAACATAACACTAAATCTCCCCCTAACCCTGACCGTAACCCAAATCCTAACCATAAACCTAACCCTAACCCGAACCTTAACCCTAACCCTGACCCTAACTCTAACTCTAACCCTAATCCAACCCTAAAACTTACCCTACAAACTCAACTTAAATGGAAACCTAGCACTAACCCTCACCCTAACATCTAAACCTAACCCCAACCCTTAACCTCACCCTATCTCTAACCTTAACCATGCCCTAGCCTAACCATGATTTAACCCTAACACTTACCCTAAACCTAATCTTAAACCTAAACCTAAAACGAACCTTAACCCTAACCCTAACCCCTAACCCTAAGCTCAACCCTCACTCTTCACTTAAATTTCACCCAAACACTAACCCTAAAACGAACCCAACACTAACCCTAAACGCAAACATAAACCTGACCCTAACGTTAACCCAAACACCTAACCCGAACCCTAACGCTAACCCGAACTCTAAACCGAACCCTAAACTGACCCTAACCTTAACCCAAACACCTAACCCTAACACTAACCCTAAACATAACCCTCATCCTTAACCTAAACTTCACCCTAAACCTAAGCCTAAGCCTAACCCTAAAACTAAACCTAAACCTAACCCTAAACTATCACCTGACTCTAGCCCGAACGCTAAACCTAACAATGACCCTAACCATAACACCCTAAAACATCAGCTTAACTGTAAACCTAACACTTACCCTCAGACGAACCCCTAACCCTTTCACAAACCCTAACCCGATCCCTAATCCTAAACCTAACGCTGACGTAAACCTAACCCTTCCCCTAAACCTAAACTTAAACCTAACCTTAACTCTACCTATACCTAAACCAAACAATAACTCGAATCCTGACCCTAACCCTAACCCTAAACTCAGCACTAAGTATAATTCTAAACCTAACCCTAACCCTAACCCAGCCCAACCCTTTACCGTAAACCTAGTCTTAACCCTAACCTTACCTACCCTAAACCTAACACTAACGCTAACCTTAACCCTAACTCTAACATTAACCCTAACTTTTAGCGTAACCCTCACTATTAACTGAAACTTCACCCGAACCCTAACCCTAACTCTAACCATAACCATAACACTTACCCTGAACACTCACCATAACTGTAAAACTAACCGTAACCCTCACCCTAACCCCTATCCGTATCCCCAACCCTAACCCTAATGCTATCCGTAACCCTAACCCTAACACTAACCTGAACCCCTGAGCCCTAACAATAACCCTAACCCTAACCCAAACCCTAACCCCTAACACCAAAGCCTAACCCAAACGTTAACTCTAACTCGAACACTAACCTGAAACCTAATCATAAAGCTAACCGTAACCCTAAACCAAACCTAACCATGGTCAGAACCACAATGCTTTACCAGAACCCTCACCCACCCCTAACCCTAAACTACACTTCTAACCCCTAACACCTTACCATAACCATAATCCTAAGCATACACAACCCTAACCCTAAACCTAAACCTCACCCCAACCACAATGCCTAACACAAACCGTAACCTTAACTGTTACACTAAACTTAACCCTAACCTAAAATCTAACCCTAACCCTAAAACTAAACACAACCCATAAACTTAACCCTAACCCTAAACGTAACCTTAACACTAACCCGAAAACTAACCCGAACCTTAGCCATAACCCTAACCCTCACCCTATCTTAAACTTCACCCTATCCCTAACCTAAAGCTAACCCTAACTTTAACCCTAACCCTACCCCTAAACCTAACACTAACCTTAACCTTGGCCCACCAGTCACCCTACACCTAACCCTTACGATAACTCTGACCCTAAACCTCCCCCTAAACCTAATCCTAATCCTAACCCTACCCTAACTCCAACCTAACCTTAACCTTAACTTTAACCCTACCATAAAATTAAACCTAACCCTAAACCCTAATCCTAACTCTAACCCTAACCCTAACCGTAACACATACCCAAAACCTTCACCTTAAGTGTAAACGTAACTCTAATTCTTACCCTAACCCTAAATAAAACCCTACCCTAAACCTAACCAAAACACCCCTAACCCTAACTCTAACCCTAATCCTTAGCCCAGACCTAACCATAACCCTAAACCTACCCTAACTTTATTCAAACCCTAACCTTAAACAAAACTAAAATAAACCCTAAACCTATCCCTAACCCTACCCCTGACACTAATCTGAACAATAACCCCTAGCCCTAACCCTAACCCGCACGCTTAACATCAACTTCACCCTAACCCTATCCTAAAACTAAACATAACACTAAATCTCCCCCAACCATGAACCTAACCCAATCCTAACCATAAAACTAACCCTAAACTTAACCCTAACCCTGACCCTGACCCTAACTCTAACCTTAATCCTAACCATAAAAATTACCCTACACACTCAGCTTAAATGGAAACCTACCACTAACCCACACCCTAACATCTAAACCTAAACCCAACCCTTAACCTAACCCTATCTCTAACCTTATCCTAGCCCTACACCTAAACATGACTTAATCCTAACACTTACCCTAAACCTGACCCTAAACCTAACCTTTACCTTAAACCTAATCCTAACCTGAACCCTAACCCCTACCCCAAACCCTAAGCTCAACCCTCACCCTTAAATTAAACTTCACCCTATCCCGAACTCTAACTTTAAACCGAATCCTAATCCTAACTCTAAACCTAACCCTAAACCTGACTCTAACATTAACCCAAACACCTAACCCTAACCCTAACAAACAGTAAGCCTAACCCTAACCCTAACCCTAACCTGACCCTAACCTTAACCCAAACACCTAACCCTAACACTAAACCTAACCCTAACCCTCATCCTTAACCTAAACTGCACCCTAACCCTGACCCTGAAACTAAACATAACACTAAATCTCCCCCTAACCCTGACCGTAACCCAAATCCTAACCATAAACCTAACCCTAACCCGAACCTTAACCCTAACCCTGACCCTAACTCTAACTCTAACCCTAATCCAACCCTAAAACTTACCCTACAAACTCAACTTAAATGGAAACCTAGCACTAACCCTCACCCTAACATCTAAACCTAACCCCAACCCTTAACCTCACCCTATCTCTAACCTTAACCATGCCCTAGCCTAACCATGATTTAACCCTAACACTTACCCTAAACCTAATCTTAAACCTAAACCTAAAACGAACCTTAACCCTAACCCTAACCCCTAACCCTAAGCTCAACCCTCACTCTTCACTTAAATTTCACCCAAACACTAACCCTAAAATGAACCCAACACTAACCCTAAACGCAAACATAAACCTGACCCTAACGTTAACCCAAACACCTAACCCGAACCCTAACGCTAACCCGAACTCTAAACCGAACCCTAAACTGACCCTAACCTTAACCCAAACACCTAACCCTAACACTAACCCTAAACATAACCCTCATCCTTAACCTAAACTTCACCCTAAACCTAAGCCTAAGCCTAACCCTAAAACTAAACCTAAACCTAACCCTAAACTATCACCTGACTCTAGCCCGAACGCTAAACCTAACAATGACCCTAACCATAACACCCTAAAACATCAGCTTAACTGTAAACCTAACACTTACCCTCAGACGAACCCCTAACCCTTTCACAAACCCTAACCCGATCCCTAATCCTAAACCTAACGCTGACGTAAACCTAACCCTTCCCCTAAACCTAAACTTAAACCTAACCTTAACTCTACCTATACCTAAACCAAACAATAACTCGAATCCTGACCCTAACCCTAACCCTAAACTCAGCACTAAGTATAATTCTAAACCTAACCCTAACCCTAACCCAGCCCAACCCTTTACCGTAAACCTAGTCTTAACCCTAACCTTACCTACCCTAAACCTAACACTAACGCTAACCTTAACCCTAACTCTAACATTAACCCTAACTTTTAGCGTAACCCTCACTATTAACTGAAACTTCACCCGAACCCTAACCCTAACTCTAACCATAACCATAACACTTACCCTGAACACTCACCATAACTGTAAAACTAACCGTAACCCTCACCCTAACCCCTATCCGTATCCCCAACCCTAACCCTAATGCTATCCGTAACCCTAACCCTAACACTAACCTGAACCCCTGAGCCCTAACAATAACCCTAACCCTAACCCAAACCCTAACCCCTAACACCAAAGCCTAACCCAAACGTTAACTCTAACTCGAACACTAACCTGAAACCTAATCATAAAGCTAACCGTAACCCTAAACCAAACCTAACCATGGTCAGAACCACAATGCTTTACCAGAACCCTCACCCACCCCTAACCCTAAACTACACTTCTAACCCCTAACACCTTACCATAACCATAATCCTAAGCATACACAACCCTAACCCTAAACCTAAACCTCACCCCAACCACAATGCCTAACACAAACCGTAACCTTAACTGTTACACTAAACTTAACCCTAACCTAAAATCTAACCCTAACCCTAAAACTAAACACAACCCATAAACTTAACCCTAACCCTAAACGTAACCTTAACACTAACCCGAAAACTAACCCGAACCTTAGCCATAACCCTAACCCTCACCCTATCTTAAACTTCACCCTATCCCTAACCTAAAGCTAACCCTAACTTTAACCCTAACCCTACCCCTAAACCTAACACTAACCTTAACCTTGGCCCACCAGTCACCCTACACCTAACCCTTACGATAACTCTGACCCTAAACCTCCCCCTAAACCTAATCCTAATCCTAACCCTACCCTAACTCCAACCTAACCTTAACCTTAACTTTAACCCTACCATAAAATTAAACCTAACCCTAAACCCTAATCCTAACTCTAACCCTAACCCTAACCGTAACACATACCCAAAACCTTCACCTTAAGTGTAAACGTAACTCTAATTCTTACCCTAACCCTAAATAAAACCCTACCCTAAACCTAACCAAAACACCCCTAACCCTAACTCTAACCCTAATCCTTAGCCCAGACCTAACCATAACCCTAAACCTACCCTAACTTTATTCAAACCCTAACCTTAAACAAAACTAAAACAAACCCTAAACCTATCCCTAACCCTACCCCTGACACTAATCTGAACAATAACCCCTAGCCCTAACCCTAACCCGCACGCTTAACATCAACTTCACCCTAACCCTATCCTAAAACTAAACATAACACTAAATCTCCCCCAACCATGAACCTAACCCAATCCTAACCATAAAACTAACCCTAAACTTAACCCTAACCCTGACCCTGACCCTAACTCTAACCTTAATCCTAACCATAAAAATTACCCTACACACTCAGCTTAAATGGAAACCTACCACTAACCCACACCCTAACATCTAAACCTAAACCCAACCCTTAACCTAACCCTATCTCTAACCTTATCCTAGCCCTACACCTAAACATGACTTAATCCTAACACTTACCCTAAACCTGACCCTAAACCTAACCTTTACCTTAAACCTAATCCTAACCTGAACCCTAACCCCTACCCCAAACCCTAAGCTCAACCCTCACCCTTAAATTAAACTTCACCCTATCCCGAACTCTAACTTTAAACCGAATCCTAATCCTAACTCTAAACCTAACCCTAAACCTGACTCTAACATTAACCCAAACACCTAACCCTAACCCTAACAAACAGTAAGCCTAACCCTAACCCTAACCCTAACCTGACCCTAACCTTAACCCAAACACCTAACCCTAACACTAAACCTAACCCTAACCCTCATCCTTAACCTAAACTGCACCCTAACCCTGACCCTGAAACTAAACATAACACTAAATCTCCCCCTAACCCTGACCGTAACCCAAATCCTAACCATAAACCTAACCCTAACCCGAACCTTAACCCTAACCCTGACCCTAACTCTAACTCTAACCCTAATCCAACCCTAAAACTTACCCTACAAACTCAACTTAAATGGAAACCTAGCACTAACCCTCACCCTAACATCTAAACCTAACCCCAACCCTTAACCTCACCCTATCTCTAACCTTAACCATGCCCTAGCCTAACCATGATTTAACCCTAACACTTACCCTAAACCTAATCTTAAACCTAAACCTAAAACGAACCTTAACCCTAACCCTAACCCCTAACCCTAAGCTCAACCCTCACTCTTCACTTAAATTTCACCCAAACACTAACCCTAAAACGAACCCAACACTAACCCTAAACGCAAACATAAACCTGACCCTAACGTTAACCCAAACACCTAACCCGAACCCTAACGCTAACCCGAACTCTAAACCGAACCCTAAACTGACCCTAACCTTAACCCAAACACCTAACCCTAACACTAACCCTAAACATAACCCTCATCCTTAACCTAAACTTCACCCTAAACCTAAGCCTAAGCCTAACCCTAAAACTAAACCTAAACCTAACCCTAAACTATCACCTGACTCTAGCCCGAACGCTAAACCTAACAATGACCCTAACCATAACACCCTAAAACATCAGCTTAACTGTAAACCTAACACTTACCCTCAGACGAACCCCTAACCCTTTCACAAACCCTAACCCGATCCCTAATCCTAAACCTAACGCTGACGTAAACCTAACCCTTCCCCTAAACCTAAACTTAAACCTAACCTTAACTCTACCTATACCTAAACCAAACAATAACTCGAATCCTGACCCTAACCCTAACCCTAAACTCAGCACTAAGTATAATTCTAAACCTAACCCTAACCCTAACCCAGCCCAACCCTTTACCGTAAACCTAGTCTTAACCCTAACCTTACCTACCCTAAACCTAACACTAACGCTAACCTTAACCCTAACTCTAACATTAACCCTAACTTTTAGCGTAACCCTCACTATTAACTGAAACTTCACCCGAACCCTAACCCTAACTCTAACCATAACCATAACACTTACCCTGAACACTCACCATAACTGTAAAACTAACCGTAACCCTCACCCTAACCCCTATCCGTATCCCCAACCCTAACCCTAATGCTATCCGTAACCCTAACCCTAACACTAACCTGAACCCCTGAGCCCTAACAATAACCCTAACCCTAACCCAAACCCTAACCCCTAACACCAAAGCCTAACCCAAACGTTAACTCTAACTCGAACACTAACCTGAAACCTAATCATAAAGCTAACCGTAACCCTAAACCAAACCTAACCATGGTCAGAACCACAATGCTTTACCAGAACCCTCACCCACCCCTAACCCTAAACTACACTTCTAACCCCTAACACCTTACCATAACCATAATCCTAAGCATACACAACCCTAACCCTAAACCTAAACCTCACCCCAACCACAATGCCTAACACAAACCGTAACCTTAACTGTTACACTAAACTTAACCCTAACCTAAAATCTAACCCTAACCCTAAAACTAAACACAACCCATAAACTTAACCCTAACCCTAAACGTAACCTTAACACTAACCCGAAAACTAACCCGAACCTTAGCCATAACCCTAACCCTCACCCTATCTTAAACTTCACCCTATCCCTAACCTAAAGCTAACCCTAACTTTAACCCTAACCCTACCCCTAAACCTAACACTAACCTTAACCTTGGCCCACCAGTCACCCTACACCTAACCCTTACGATAACTCTGACCCTAAACCTCCCCCTAAACCTAATCCTAATCCTAACCCTACCCTAACTCCAACCTAACCTTAACCTTAACTTTAACCCTACCATAAAATTAAACCTAACCCTAAACCCTAATCCTAACTCTAACCCTAACCCTAACCGTAACACATACCCAAAACCTTCACCTTAAGTGTAAACGTAACTCTAATTCTTACCCTAACCCTAAATAAAACCCTACCCTAAACCTAACCAAAACACCCCTAACCCTAACTCTAACCCTAATCCTTAGCCCAGACCTAACCATAACCCTAAACCTACCCTAACTTTATTCAAAACCTAACCTTAAACAAAACTAAAACAAACCCTAAACCTATCCCTAACCCTACCCCTGACACTAATCTGAACAATAACCCCTAGCCCTAACCCTAACCCGCACGCTTAACATCAACTTCACCCTAACCCTATCCTAAAACTAAACATAACACTAAATCTCCCCCAACCATGAACCTAACCCAATCCTAACCATAAAACTAACCCTAAACTTAACCCTAACCCTGACCCTGACCCTAACTCTAACCTTAATCCTAACCATAAAAATTACCCTACACACTCAGCTTAAATGGAAACCTACCACTAACCCACACCCTAACATCTAAACCTAAACCCAACCCTTAACCTAACCCTATCTCTAACCTTATCCTAGCCCTACACCTAAACATGACTTAATCCTAACACTTACCCTAAACCTGACCCTAAACCTAACCTTTACCTTAAACCTAATCCTAACCTGAACCCTAACCCCTACCCCAAACCCTAAGCTCAACCCTCACCCTTAAATTAAACTTCACCCTATCCCGAACTCTAACTTTAAACCGAATCCTAATCCTAACTCTAAACCTAACCCTAAACCTGACTCTAACATTAACCCAAACACCTAACCCTAACCCTAACAAACAGTAAGCCTAACCCTAACCCTAACCCTAACCTGACCCTAACCTTAACCCAAACACCTAACCCTAACACTAAACCTAACCCTAACCCTCATCCTTAACCTAAACTGCACCCTAACCCTGACCCTGAAACTAAACATAACACTAAATCTCCCCCTAACCCTGACCGTAACCCAAATCCTAACCATAAACCTAACCCTAACCCGAACCTTAACCCTAACCCTGACCCTAACTCTAACTCTAACCCTAATCCAACCCTAAAACTTACCCTACAAACTCAACTTAAATGGAAACCTAGCACTAACCCTCACCCTAACATCTAAACCTAACCCCAACCCTTAACCTCACCCTATCTCTAACCTTAACCATGCCCTAGCCTAACCATGATTTAACCCTAACACTTACCCTAAACCTAATCTTAAACCTAAACCTAAAACGAACCTTAACCCTAACCCTAACCCCTAACCCTAAGCTCAACCCTCACTCTTCACTTAAATTTCACCCAAACACTAACCCTAAAACGAACCCAACACTAACCCTAAACGCAAACATAAACCTGACCCTAACGTTAACCCAAACACCTAACCCGAACCCTAACGCTAACCCGAACTCTAAACCGAACACTAAACTGACCCTAACCTTAACCCAAACACCTAACCCTAACACTAACCCTAAACATAACCCTCATCCTTAACCTAAACTTCACCCTAAACCTAAGCCTAAGCCTAACCCTAAAACTAAACCTAAACCTAACCCTAAACTATCACCTGACTCTAGCCCGAACGCTAAACCTAACAATGACCCTAACCATAACACCCTAAAACATCAGCTTAACTGTAAACCTAACACTTACCCTCAGACGAACCCCTAACCCTTTCACAAACCCTAACCCGATCCCTAATCCTAAACCTAACGCTGACGTAAACCTAACCCTTCCCCTAAACCTAAACTTAAACCTAACCTTAACTCTACCTATACCTAAACCAAACAATAACTCGAATCCTGACCCTAACCCTAACCCTAAACTCAGCACTAAGTATAATTCTAAACCTAACCCTAACCCTAACCCAGCCCAACCCTTTACCGTAAACCTAGTCTTAACCCTAACCTTACCTACCCTAAACCTAACACTAACGCTAACCTTAACCCTAACTCTAACATTAACCCTAACTTTTAGCGTAACCCTCACTATTAACTGAAACTTCACCCGAACCCTAACCCTAATTCTAACCATAACCATAACACTTACCCTGAACACTCACCATAACTGTAAAACTAACCGTAACCCTCACCCTAACCCCTAACCGTATCCCCAACCCTAACCCTAATGCTATCCGTAACCCTAACCCTAACACTAACCTGAACCCCTGAGCCCTAACAATAACCCTAACCCTAACCCAAACCCTAACCCCTAACACCAAAGCCTAACCCAAACGTTAACTCTAACTCGAACACTAACCTGAAACCTAATCATAAAGCTAACCGTAACCCTAAACCAAACCTAACCATGGTCAGAACCACAATGCTTTACCAGAACCCTCACCCACCCCTAACCCTAAACTACACTTCTAACCCCTAACACCTTACCATAACCATAATCCTAAGCATACACAACCCTAACCCTAAACCTAAACCTCACCCCAACCACAATGCCTAACACAAACCGTAACCTTAACTGTTACACTAAACTTAACCCTAACCTAAAATCTAACCCTAACCCTAAAACTAAACACAACCCATAAACTTAACCCTAACCCTAAACGTAACCTTAACACTAACCCGAAAACTAACCCGAACCTTAGCCATAACCCTAACCCTCACCCTATCTTAAACTTCACCCTATCCCTAACCTAAAGCTAACCCTAACTTTAACCCTAACCCTACCCCTAAACCTAACACTAACCTTAACCTTGGCCCACCAGTCACCCTACACCTAACCCTTACGATAACTCTGACCCTAAACCTCCCCCTAAACCTAATCCTAATCCTAACCCTACCCTAACTCCAACCTAACCTTAACCTTAACTTTAACCCTACCATAAAATTAAACCTAACCCTAAACCCTAATCCTAACTCTAACCCTAACCCTAACCGTAACACATACCCAAAACCTTCACCTTAAGTGTAAACGTAACTCTAATTCTTACCCTAACCCTAAATAAAACCCTACCCTAAACCTAACCAAAACACCCCTAACCCTAACTCTAACCCTAATCCTTAGCCCAGACCTAACCATAACCCTAAACCTACCCTAACTTTATTCAAACCCTAACCTTAAACAAAACTAAAACAAACCCTAAACCTATCCCTAACCCTACCCCTGACACTAATCTGAACAATAACCCCTAGCCCTAACCCTAACCCGCACGCTTAACATCAACTTCACCCTAACCCTATCCTAAAACTAAACATAACACTAAATCTCCCCCAACCATGAACCTAACCCAATCCTAACCATAAAACTAACCCTAAACTTAACCCTAACCCTGACCCTGACCCTAACTCTAACCTTAATCCTAACCATAAAAATTACCCTACACACTCAGCTTAAATGGAAACCTACCACTAACCCACACCCTAACATCTAAACCTAACCCCAACCCTTAACCTCACCCTATCTCTAACCTTAACCATGCCCTAGCCTAACCATGATTTAACCCTAAACCTAACCCTAAACCTAATCTTAAACCTAAACCTAAAACGAACCTTAACCCTAACCCTAACCCCTAACCCTAAGCTCAACCCTCACTCTTCACTTAAATTTCACCCAAACACTAACCCTAAAACGAACCCAACACTAACCCTGAACGCAAACATAAACCTGACCCTAACGTTAACCCAAACACCTAACCCGAACCCTAACGCTAACCCGAACTCTAAACCGAACCCTAAACTGACCCTAACCTTAACCCAAACACCTAACCCTAACACTAACCCTAAACATAACCCTCATCCTTAACCTAAACTTCACCCTAAACCTAAGCCTAAGCCTAACCCTAAAACTAAACCTAAACCTAACCCTAAACTATCACCTGACTCTAGCCCGAACGCTAAACCTAACAATGACCCTAACCATAACACCCTAAAACATCAGCTTAACTGTAAACCTAACACTTACCCTCAGACGAACCCCTAACCCTTTCACAAACCCTAACCCGATCCCTAATCCTAAACCTAACGCTGACGTAAACCTAACCCTTCCCCTAAACCTAAACTTAAACCTAACCTTAACTCTACCTATACCTAAACCAAACAATAACTCGAATCCTGACCCTAACCCTAACCCTAAACTCAGCACTAAGTATAATTCTAAACCTAACCCTAACCCTAACCCAGCCCAACCCTTTACCGTAAACCTAGTCTTAACCCTAACCTTACCTACCCTAAACCTAACACTAACGCTAACCTTAACCCTAACTCTAACATTAACCCTAACTTTTAGCGTAACCCTCACTATTAACTGAAACTTCACCCGAACCCTAACCCTAACTCTAACCATAACCATAACACTTACCCTGAACACTCACCATAACTGTAAAACTAACCGTAACCCTCACCCTAACCCCTAACCGTATCCCCAACCCTAACCCTAATGCTATCCGTAACCCTAACCCTAACACTAACCTGAACCCCTGAGCCCTAACAATAACCCTAACCCTAACCCAAACCCTAACCCCTAACACCAAAGCCTAACCCAAACGTTAACTCTAACTCGAACACTAACCTGAAACCTAATCATAAAGCTAACCGTAACCCTAAACCAAACCTAACCATGGTCAGAACCACAATGCTTTACCAGAACCCTCACCCACCCCTAACCCTAAACTACACTTCTAACCCCTAACACCTTACCATAACCATAATCCTAAGCATACACAACCCTAACCCTAAACCTAAACCTCACCCCAACCACAATGCCTAACACAAACCGTAACCTTAACTGTTACACTAAACTTAACCCTAACCTAAAATCTAACCCTAACCCTAAAACTAAACACAACCCATAAACTTAACCCTAACCCTAAACGTAACCGTAACACTAACCCGAAAACTAACCCGAACCTTAGCCATAACCCTAACCCTCACCCTATCTTAAACTTCACCCTATCCCTAACCTAAAGCTAACCCTAACTTTAACCCTAACCCTACCCCTAAACCTAACACTAACCTTAACCTTGGCCCACCAGTCACCCTACACCTAACCCTTACGATAACTCTGACCCTAAACCTCCCCCTAAACCTAATCCTAATCCTAACCCTACCCTAACTCCAACCTAACCTTAACCTTAACTTTAACCCTACCATAAAATTAAACCTAACCCTAAACCCTAATCCTAACTCTAACCCTAACCCTAACCGTAACACATACCCAAAACCTTCACCTTAAGTGTAAACGTAACTCTAATTCTTACCCTAACCCTAAATAAAACCCTACCCTAAACCTAACCAAAACACCCCTAACCCTAACTCTAACCCTAATCCTTAGCCCAGACCTAACCATAACCCTAAACCTACCCTAACTTTATTCAAACCCTAACCTTAAACAAAACTAAAACAAACCCTAAACCTATCCCTAACCCTATCCCTGACACTAATCTGAACAATAACCCCTAGCCCTAACCCTAACCCGCACGCTTAACATCAACTTCACCCCAACCCTATCCTAAAACTAAACATAACACTAAATCTCCCCCAACCATGAACCTAACCCAATCCTAACCATAAAACTCACCCTAAACTTAACCCTAACCCTGACCCTGACCCTAACTCTAACCTTAATCCTAACCATAAAAATTACCCTACACACTCAGCTTAAATGGAAACCTACCACTAACCCACACCCTAACATCTAAACCTAAACCCAACCCTTAACCTAACCCTATCTCTAACCTTATCCTAGCCCTACACCTAAACATGACTTAATCCTAACACTTACCCTAAACCTGACCCTAAACCTAACCTTTACCTTAAACCTAATCCTAACCTGAACCCTAACCCCTACCCCAAACCCTAAGCTCAACCCTCACCCTTAAATTAAACTTCACCCTATCCCGAACTCTAACTTTAAACCGAATCCTAATCCTAACTCTAAACCTAACCCTAAACCTGACTCTAACATTAACCCAAACACCTAACCCTAACCCTAACAGTAAGCCTAACCCTAACCCTAACCCTAACCTGACCCTAACCTTAACCCAAACACCTAACCCTAACACTAAACCTAACCCTAACCCTCATCCTTAACCTAAACTGCACCCTAACCCTGACCCTGAAACTAAACATAACACTAAATCTCCCCCTAACCCTGACCGTAACCCAAATCCTAACCATAAACCTAACCCTAACCCGAACCTTAACCCTAACCCTGACCCTAACTCTAACTCTAACCCTAATCCAACCCTAAAACTTACCCTACAAACTCAACTTAAATGGAAACCTAGCACTAACCCTCACCCTAACATCTAAACCTAACCCCAACCCTTAACCTCACCCTATCTCTAACCTTAACCATGCCCTAGCCTAACCATGATTTAACCCTAAACCTAACCCTAAACCTAATCTTAAACCTAAACCTAAAACGAACCTTAACCCTAACCCTAACCCCTAACCCTAAGCTCAACCCTCACTCTTCACTTAAATTTCACCCAAACACTAACCCTAAAACGAACCCAACACTAACCCTAAACGCAAACATAAACCTGACCCTAACGTTAACCCAAACACCTAACCCGAACCCTAACGCTAACCCGAACTCTAAACCGAACCCTAAACTGACCCTAACCTTAACCCAAACACCTAACCCTAACACTAACCCTAAACATAACCCTCATCCTTAACCTAAATTTCACCCTAAACCTAAGCCTAAGCCTAACCCTAAAACTAAACCTAAACCTAACGCTAAACTATCACCTGACTCTAGCCCGAACGCTAAACCTAACAATGACCCTAACCATAACACCCTAAAACATCAGCTTAACTGTAAACCTAACACTTACCCTCAGACGAACCCCTAACCCTTTCACAAACCCTAACCCGATCCCTAATCCTAAACCTAACGCTGACGTAAACCTAACCCTTCCCCTAAACCTAAACTTAAACCTAACCTTAACTCTACCTATACCTAAACCAAACAATAACTCGAATCCTGACCCTAACCCTAACCCTAAACTCAGCACTAAGTATAATTCTAAACCTAACCCTAACCCTAACCCAGCCCAACCCTTTACCGTAAACCTAGTCTTAACCCTAACCTTACCTACCCTAAACCTAACACTAACGCTAACCTTAACCCTAACTCTAACATTAACCCTAACTTTTAGCGTAACCCTCACTATTAACTGAAACTTCACCCGAACCCTAACCCTAACTCTAACCATAACCATAACACTTACCCTGAACACTCACCATAACTGTAAAACTAACCGTAACCCTCACCCTAACCCCTATCCGTATCCCCAACCCTAACCCTAATGCTATCCGTAACCCTAACCCTAACACTAACCTGAACCCCTGAGCCCTAACAATAACCCTAACCCTAACCCAAACCCTAACCCCTAACACCAAAGCCTAACCCAAACGTTAACTCTAACTCGAACACTAACCTGAAACCTAATCATAAAGCTAACCGTAACCCTAAACCAAACCTAACCATGGTCAGAACCACAATGCTTTACCAGAACCCTCACCCACCCCTAACCCTAAACTACACTTCTAACCCCTAACACCTTACCATAACCATAATCCTAAGCATACACAACCCTAACCCTAAACCTAAACCTCACCCCAACCACAATGCCTAACACAAACCGTAACCTTAACTGTTACACTAAACTTAACCCTAACCTAAAATCTAACCCTAACCCTAAAACTAAACACAACCCATAAACTTAACCCTAACCCTAAACGTAACCTTAACACTAACCCGAAAACTAACCCGAACCTTAGCCATAACCCTAACCCTCACCCTATCTTAAACTTCACCCTATCCCTAACCTAAAGCTAACCCTAACTTTAACCCTAACCCTACCCCTAAACCTAACACTAACCTTAACCTTGGCCCACCAGTCACCCTACACCTAACCCTTACGATAACTCTGACCCTAAACCTCCCCCTAAACCTAATCCTAATCCTAACCCTACCCTAACTCCAACCTAACCTTAACCTTAACTTTAACCCTACCATAAAATTAAACCTAACCCTAAACCCTAATCCTAACTCTAACCCTAACCCTAACCGTAACACATACCCAAAACCTTCACCTTAAGTGTAAACGTAACTCTAATTCTTACCCTAACCCTAAATAAAACCCTACCCTAAACCTAACCAAAACACCCCTAACCCTAACTCTAACCCTAATCCTTAGCCCAGACCTAACCATAACCCTAAACCTACCCTAACTTTATTCAAACCCTAACCTTAAACAAAACTAAAACAAACCCTAAACCTATCCCTAACCCTATCCCTGACACTAATCTGAACAATAACCCCTAGCCCTAACCCTAACCCGCACGCTTAACATCAACTTCACCCCAACCCTATCCTAAAACTAAACATAACACTAAATCTCCCCCAACCATGAACCTAACCCAATCCTAACCATAAAACTAACCCTAAACTTAACCCTAACCCTGACCCTGACCCTAACTCTAACCTTAATCCTAACCATAAAAATTACCCTACACACTCAGCTTAAATGGAAACCTACCACTAACCCACACCCTAACATCTAAACCTAAACCCAACCCTTAACCTAACCCTATCTCTAACCTTATCCTAGCCCTACACCTAAACATGACTTAATCCTAACACTTACCCTAAACCTGACCCTAAACCTAACCTTTACCTTAAACCTAATCCTAACCTGAACCCTAACCCCTACCCCAAACCCTAAGCTCAACCCTCACCCTTAAATTAAACTTCACCCTATCCCGAACTCTAACTTTAAACCGAATCCTAATCCTAACTCTAAACCTAACCCTAAACCTGACTCTAACATTAACCCAAACACCTAACCCTAACCCTAACAGTAAGCCTAACCCTAACCCTAACCCTAACCTGACCCTAACCTTAACCCAAACACCTAACCCTAACACTAAACCTAACCCTAACCCTCATCCTTAACCTAAACTGCACCCTAACCCTGACCCTGAAACTAAACATAACACTAAATCTCCCCCTAACCCTGACCGTAACCCAAATCCTAACCATAAACCTAACCCTAACCCGAACCTTAACCCTAACCCTGACCCTAACTCTAACTCTAACCCTAATCCAACCCTAAAACTTACCCTACAAACTCAACTTAAATGGAAACCTAGCACTAACCCTCACCCTAACATCTAAACCTAACCCCAACCCTTAACCTCACCCTATCTCTAACCTTAACCATGCCCTAGCCTAACCATGATTTAACCCTAAACCTAACCCTAAACCTAATCTTAAACCTAAACCTAAAACGAACCTTAACCCTAACCCTAACCCCTAACCCTAAGCTCAACCCTCACTCTTCACTTAAATTTCACCCAAACACTAACCCTAAAACGAACCCAACACTAACCCTAAACGCAAACATAAACCTGACCCTAACGTTAACCCAAACACCTAACCCGAACCCTAACGCTAACCCGAACTCTAAACCGAACCCTAAACTGACCCTAACCTTAACCCAAACACCTAACCCTAACACTAACCCTAAACATAACCCTCATCCTTAACCTAAATTTCACCCTAAACCTAAGCCTAAGCCTAACCCTAAAACTAAACCTAAACCTAACGCTAAACTATCACCTGACTCTAGCCCGAACGCTAAACCTAACAATGACCCTAACCATAACACCCTAAAACATCAGCTTAACTGTAAACCTAACACTTACCCTCAGACGAACCCCTAACCCTTTCACAAACCCTAACCCGATCCCTAATCCTAAACCTAACGCTGACGTAAACCTAACCCTTCCCCTAAACCTAAACTTAAACCTAACCTTAACTCTACCTATACCTAAACCAAACAATAACTCGAATCCTGACCCTAACCCTAACCCTAAACTCAGCACTAAGTATAATTCTAAACCTAACCCTAACCCTAACCCAGCCCAACCCTTTACCGTAAACCTAGTCTTAACCCTAACCTTACCTACCCTAAACCTAACACTAACGCTAACCTTAACCCTAACTCTAACATTAACCCTAACTTTTAGCGTAACCCTCACTATTAACTGAAACTTCACCCGAACCCTAACCCTAACTCTAACCATAACCATAACACTTACCCTGAACACTCACCATAACTGTAAAACTAACCGTAACCCTCACCCTAACCCCTATCCGTATCCCCAACCCTAACCCTAATGCTATCCGTAACCCTAACCCTAACACTAACCTGAACCCCTGAGCCCTAACAATAACCCTAACCCTAACCCAAACCCTAACCCCTAACACCAAAGCCTAACCCAAACGTTAACTCTAACTCGAACACTAACCTGAAACCTAATCATAAAGCTAACCGTAACCCTAAACCAAACCTAACCATGGTCAGAACCACAATGCTTTACCAGAACCCTCACCCACCCCTAACCCTAAACTACACTTCTAACCCCTAACACCTTACCATAACCATAATCCTAAGCATACACAACCCTAACCCTAAACCTAAACCTCACCCCAACCACAATGCCTAACACAAACCATAGAGAGATAGTATTCACTAAACTTAACCCTAACCTAAAATCTAACCCTAACCCTAAAACTAAACACAACCCATAAACTTAACCCTAACCCTAAACGTAACCTTAACACTAACCCGAAAACTAACCCGAACCTTAGCCATAACCCTAACCCTCACCCTATCTTAAACTTCACCCTATCCCTAACCTAAAGCTAACCCTAACTTTAACCCTAACCCTACCCCTAAACCTAACACTAACCTTAACCTTGGCCCACCAGTCACCCTACACCTAACCCTTACGATAACTCTGACCCTAAACCTCCCCCTAAACCTAATCCTAATCCTAACCCTACCCTAACTCCAACCTAACCTTAACCTTAACTTTAACCCTACCATAAAATTAAACCTAACCCTAAACCCTAATCCTAACTCTAACCCTAACCCTAACCGTAACACATACCCAAAACCTTCACCTTAAGTGTAAACGTAACTCTAATTCTTACCCTAACCCTAAATAAAACCCTACCCTAAACCTAACCAAAACACCCCTAACCCTAACTCTAACCCTAATCCTTAGCCCAGACCTAACCATAACCCTAAACCTACCCTAACTTTATTCAAACCCTAACCTTAAACAAAACTAAAACAAACCCTAAACCTATCCCTAACCCTACCCCTGACACTAATCTGAACAATAACCCCTAGCCCTAACCCTAACCCGCACGCTTAACATCAACTTCACCCTAACCCTATCCTAAAACTAAACATAACACTAAATCTCCCCCAACCATGAACCTAACCCAATCCTAACCATAAAACTAACCCTAAACTTAACCCTAACCCTGACCCTGACCCTAACTCTAACCTTAATCCTAACCATAAAAATTACCCTACACACTCAGCTTAAATGGAAACCTACCACTAACCCACACCCTAACATCTAAACCTAACCCCAACCCTTAACCTCACCCTATCTCTAACCTTAACCATGCCCTAGCCTAACCATGATTTAACCCTAAACCTAACCCTAAACCTAATCTTAAACCTAAACCTAAAACGAACCTTAACCCTAACCCTAACCCCTAACCCTAAGCTCAACCCTCACTCTTCACTTAAATTTCACCCAAACACTAACCCTAAAACGAACCCAACACTAACCCTGAACGCAAACATAAACCTGACCCTAACGTTAACCCAAACACCTAACCCGAACCCTAACGCTAACCCGAACTCTAAACCGAACCCTAAACTGACCCTAACCTTAACCCAAACACCTAACCCTAACACTAACCCTAAACATAACCCTCATCCTTAACCTAAACTTCACCCTAAACCTAAGCCTAAGCCTAACCCTAAAACTAAACCTAAACCTAACCCTAAACTATCACCTGACTCTAGCCCGAACGCTAAACCTAACAATGACCCTAACCATAACACCCTAAAACATCAGCTTAACTGTAAACCTAACACTTACCCTCAGACGAACCCCTAACCCTTTCACAAACCCTAACCCGATCCCTAATCCTAAACCTAACGCTGACGTAAACCTAACCCTTCCCCTAAACCTAAACTTAAACCTAACCTTAACTCTACCTATACCTAAACCAAACAATAACTCGAATCCTGACCCTAACCCTAACCCTAAACTCAGCACTAAGTATAATTCTAAACCTAACCCTAACCCTAACCCAGCCCAACCCTTTACCGTAAACCTAGTCTTAACCCTAACCTTACCTACCCTAAACCTAACACTAACGCTAACCTTAACCCTAACTCTAACATTAACCCTAACTTTTAGCGTAACCCTCACTATTAACTGAAACTTCACCCGAACCCTAACCCTAACTCTAACCATAACCATAACACTTACCCTGAACACTCACCATAACTGTAAAACTAACCGTAACCCTCACCCTAACCCCTAACCGTATCCCCAACCCTAACCCTAATGCTATCCGTAACCCTAACCCTAACACTAACCTGAACCCCTGAGCCCTAACAATAACCCTAACCCTAACCCAAACCCTAACCCCTAACACCAAAGCCTAACCCAAACGTTAACTCTAACTCGAACACTAACCTGAAACCTAATCATAAAGCTAACCGTAACCCTAAACCAAACCTAACCATGGTCAGAACCACAATGCTTTACCAGAACCCTCACCCACCCCTAACCCTAAACTACACTTCTAACCCCTAACACCTTACCATAACCATAATCCTAAGCATACACAACCCTAACCCTAAACCTAAACCTCACCCCAACCACAATGCCTAACACAAACCGTAACCTTAACTGTTACACTAAACTTAACCCTAACCTAAAATCTAACCCTAACCCTAAAACTAAACACAACCCATAAACTTAACCCTAACCCTAAACGTAACCGTAACACTAACCCGAAAACTAACCCGAACCTTAGCCATAACCCTAACCCTCACCCTATCTTAAACTTCACCCTATCCCTAACCTAAAGCTAACCCTAACTTTAACCCTAACCCTACCCCTAAACCTAACACTAACCTTAACCTTGGCCCACCAGTCACCCTACACCTAACCCTTACGATAACTCTGACCCTAAACCTCCCCCTAAACCTAATCCTAATCCTAACCCTACCCTAACTCCAACCTAACCTTAACCTTAACTTTAACCCTACCATAAAATTAAACCTAACCCTAAACCCTAATCCTAACTCTAACCCTAACCCTAACCGTAACACATACCCAAAACCTTCACCTTAAGTGTAAACGTAACTCTAATTCTTACCCTAACCCTAAATAAAACCCTACCCTAAACCTAACCAAAACACCCCTAACCCTAACTCTAACCCTAATCCTTAGCCCAGACCTAACCATAACCCTAAACCTACCCTAACTTTATTCAAACCCTAACCTTAAACAAAACTAAAACAAACCCTAAACCTATCCCTAACCCTATCCCTGACACTAATCTGAACAATAACCCCTAGCCCTAACCCTAACCCGCACGCTTAACATCAACTTCACCCCAACCCTATCCTAAAACTAAACATAACACTAAATCTCCCCCAACCATGAACCTAACCCAATCCTAACCATAAAACTCACCCTAAACTTAACCCTAACCCTGACCCTGACCCTAACTCTAACCTTAATCCTAACCATAAAAATTACCCTACACACTCAGCTTAAATGGAAACCTACCACTAACCCACACCCTAACATCTAAACCTAAACCCAACCCTTAACCTAACCCTATCTCTAACCTTATCCTAGCCCTACACCTAAACATGACTTAATCCTAACACTTACCCTAAACCTGACCCTAAACCTAACCTTTACCTTAAACCTAATCCTAACCTGAACCCTAACCCCTACCCCAAACCCTAAGCTCAACCCTCACCCTTAAATTAAACTTCACCCTATCCCGAACTCTAACTTTAAACCGAATCCTAATCCTAACTCTAAACCTAACCCTAAACCTGACTCTAACATTAACCCAAACACCTAACCCTAACCCTAACAGTAAGCCTAACCCTAACCCTAACCCTAACCTGACCCTAACCTTAACCCAAACACCTAACCCTAACACTAAACCTAACCCTAACCCTCATCCTTAACCTAAACTGCACCCTAACCCTGACCCTGAAACTAAACATAACACTAAATCTCCCCCTAACCCTGACCGTAACCCAAATCCTAACCATAAACCTAACCCTAACCCGAACCTTAACCCTAACCCTGACCCTAACTCTAACTCTAACCCTAATCCAACCCTAAAACTTACCCTACAAACTCAACTTAAATGGAAACCTAGCACTAACCCTCACCCTAACATCTAAACCTAACCCCAACCCTTAACCTCACCCTATCTCTAACCTTAACCATGCCCTAGCCTAACCATGATTTAACCCTAAACCTAACCCTAAACCTAATCTTAAACCTAAACCTAAAACGAACCTTAACCCTAACCCTAACCCCTAACCCTAAGCTCAACCCTCACTCTTCACTTAAATTTCACCCAAACACTAACCCTAAAACGAACCCAACACTAACCCTAAACGCAAACATAAACCTGACCCTAACGTTAACCCAAACACCTAACCCGAACCCTAACGCTAACCCGAACTCTAAACCGAACCCTAAACTGACCCTAACCTTAACCCAAACACCTAACCCTAACACTAACCCTAAACATAACCCTCATCCTTAACCTAAATTTCACCCTAAACCTAAGCCTAAGCCTAACCCTAAAACTAAACCTAAACCTAACGCTAAACTATCACCTGACTCTAGCCCGAACGCTAAACCTAACAATGACCCTAACCATAACACCCTAAAACATCAGCTTAACTGTAAACCTAACACTTACCCTCAGACGAACCCCTAACCCTTTCACAAACCCTAACCCGATCCCTAATCCTAAACCTAACGCTGACGTAAACCTAACCCTTCCCCTAAACCTAAACTTAAACCTAACCTTAACTCTACCTATACCTAAACCAAACAATAACTCGAATCCTGACCCTAACCCTAACCCTAAACTCAGCACTAAGTATAATTCTAAACCTAACCCTAACCCTAACCCAGCCCAACCCTTTACCGTAAACCTAGTCTTAACCCTAACCTTACCTACCCTAAACCTAACACTAACGCTAACCTTAACCCTAACTCTAACATTAACCCTAACTTTTAGCGTAACCCTCACTATTAACTGAAACTTCACCCGAACCCTAACCCTAACTCTAACCATAACCATAACACTTACCCTGAACACTCACCATAACTGTAAAACTAACCGTAACCCTCACCCTAACCCCTAACCGTATCCCCAACCCTAACCCTAATGCTATCCGTAACCCTAACCCTAACACTAACCTGAACCCCTGAGCCCTAACAATAACCCTAACCCTAACCCAAACCCTAACCCCTAACACCAAAGCCTAACCCAAACGTTAACTCTAACTCGAACACTAACCTGAAACCTAATCATAAAGCTAACCGTAACCCTAAACCAAACCTAACCATGGTCAGAACCACAATGCTTTACCAGAACCCTCACCCACCCCTAACCCTAAACTACACTTCTAACCCCTAACACCTTACCATAACCATAATCCTAAGCATACACAACCCTAACCCTAAACCTAAACCTCACCCCAACCACAATGCCTAACACAAACCGTAACCTTAACTGTTACACTAAACTTAACCCTAACCTAAAATCTAACCCTAACCCTAAAACTAAACACAACCCATAAACTTAACCCTAACCCTAAACGTAACCTTAACACTAACCCGAAAACTAACCCGAACCTTAGCCATAACCCTAACCCTCACCCTATCTTAAACTTCACCCTATCCCTAACCTAAAGCTAACCCTAACTTTAACCCTAACCCTACCCCTAAACCTAACACTAACCTTAACCTTGGCCCACCAGTCACCCTACACCTAACCCTTACGATAACTCTGACCCTAAACCTCCCCCTAAACCTAATCCTAATCCTAACCCTACCCTAACTCCAACCTAACCTTAACCTTAACTTTAACCCTACCATAAAATTAAACCTAACCCTAAACCCTAATCCTAACTCTAACCCTAACCCTAACCTTAACACATACCCAAAACCTTCACCTTAAGTGTAAACGTAACTCTAATTCTTACCCTAACCCTAAATAAAACCCTACCCTAAACCTAACCAAAACACCCCTAACCCTAACTCTAACCCTAATCCTTAGCCCAGACCTAACCATAACCCTAAACCTACCCTAACTTTATTCAAACCCTAACCTTAAACAAAACTAAAACAAACCCTAAACCTATCCCTAACCCTACCCCTGACACTAATCTGAACAATAACCCCTAGCCCTAACCCTAACCCGCACGCTTAACATCAACTTCACCCTAACCCTATCCTAAAACTAAACATAACACTAAATCTCCCCCAACCATGAACCTAACCCAATCCTAACCATAAAACTCACCCTAAACTTAACCCTAACCCTGACCCTGACCCTAACTCTAACCTTAATCCTAACCATAAAAATTACCCTACACACTCAGCTTAAATGGAAACCTACCACTAACCCACACCCTAACATCTAAACCTAAACCCAACCCTTAACCTAACCCTATCTCTAACCTTATCCTAGCCCTACACCTAAACATGACTTAATCCTAACACTTACCCTAAACCTGACCCTAAACCTAACCTTTACCTTAAACCTAATCCTAACCTGAACCCTAACCCCTACCCCAAACCCTAAGCTCAACCCTCACCCTTAAATTAAACTTCACCCTATCCCGAACTCTAACTTTAAACCGAATCCTAATCCTAACTCTAAACCTAACCCTAAACCTGACTCTAACATTAACCCAAACACCTAACCCTAACCCTAACAGTAAGCCTAACCCTAACCCTAACCCTAACCTGACCCTAACCTTAACCCAAACACCTAACCCTAACACTAAACCTAACCCTAACCCTCATCCTTAACCTAAACTGCACCCTAACCCTGACCCTGAAACTAAACATAACACTAAATCTCCCCCTAACCCTGACCGTAACCCAAATCCTAACCATAAACCTAACCCTAACCCGAACCTTAACCCTAACCCTGACCCTAACTCTAACTCTAACCCTAATCCAACCCTAAAACTTACCCTACAAACTCAACTTAAATGGAAACCTAGCACTAACCCTCACCCTAACATCTAAACCTAACCCCAACCCTTAACCTCACCCTATCTCTAACCTTAACCATGCCCTAGCCTAACCATGATTTAACCCTAAACCTAACCCTAAACCTAATCTTAAACCTAAACCTAAAACGAACCTTAACCCTAACCCTAACCCCTAACCCTAAGCTCAACCCTCACTCTTCACTTAAATTTCACCCAAACACTAACCCTAAAACGAACCCAACACTAACCCTAAACGCAAACATAAACCTGACCCTAACGTTAACCCAAACACCTAACCCGAACCCTAACGCTAACCCGAACTCTAAACCGAACCCTAAACTGACCCTAACCTTAACCCAAACACCTAACCCTAACACTAACCCTAAACATAACCCTCATCCTTAACCTAAATTTCACCCTAAACCTAAGCCTAAGCCTAACCCTAAAACTAAACCTAAACCTAACGCTAAACTATCACCTGACTCTAGCCCGAACGCTAAACCTAACAATGACCCTAACCATAACACCCTAAAACATCAGCTTAACTGTAAACCTAACACTTACCCTCAGACGAACCCCTAACCCTTTCACAAACCCTAACCCGATCCCTAATCCTAAACCTAACGCTGACGTAAACCTAACCCTTCCCCTAAACCTAAACTTAAACCTAACCTTAACTCTACCTATACCTAAACCAAACAATAACTCGAATCCTGACCCTAACCCTAACCCTAAACTCAGCACTAAGTATAATTCTAAACCTAACCCTAACCCTAACCCAGCCCAACCCTTTACCGTAAACCTAGTCTTAACCCTAACCTTACCTACCCTAAACCTAACACTAACGCTAACCTTAACCCTAACTCTAACATTAACCCTAACTTTTAGCGTAACCCTCACTATTAACTGAAACTTCACCCGAACCCTAACCCTAACTCTAACCATAACCATAACACTTACCCTGAACACTCACCATAACTGTAAAACTAACCGTAACCCTCACCCTAACCCCTAACCGTATCCCCAACCCTAACCCTAATGCTATCCGTAACCCTAACCCTAACACTAACCTGAACCCCTGAGCCCTAACAATAACCCTAACCCTAACCCAAACCCTAACCCCTAACACCAAAGCCTAACCCAAACGTTAACTCTAACTCGAACACTAACCTGAAACCTAATCATAAAGCTAACCGTAACCCTAAACCAAACCTAACCATGGTCAGAACCACAATGCTTTACCAGAACCCTCACCCACCCCTAACCCTAAACTACACTTCTAACCCCTAACACCTTACCATAACCATAATCCTAAGCATACACAACCCTAACCCTAAACCTAAACCTCACCCCAACCACAATGCCTAACACAAACCGTAACCTTAACTGTTACACTAAACTTAACCCTAACCTAAAATCTAACCCTAACCCTAAAACTAAACACAACCCATAAACTTAACCCTAACCCTAAACGTAACCTTAACACTAACCCGAAAACTAACCCGAACCTTAGCCATAACCCTAACCCTCACCCTATCTTAAACTTCACCCTATCCCTAACCTAAAGCTAACCCTAACTTTAACCCTAACCCTACCCCTAAACCTAACACTAACCTTAACCTTGGCCCACCAGTCACCCTACACCTAACCCTTACGATAACTCTGACCCTAAACCTCCCCCTAAACCTAATCCTAATCCTAACCCTACCCTAACTCCAACCTAACCTTAACCTTAACTTTAACCCTACCATAAAATTAAACCTAACCCTAAACCCTAATCCTAACTCTAACCCTAACCCTAACCGTAACACATACCCAAAACCTTCACCTTAAGTGTAAACGTAACTCTAATTCTTACCCTAACCCTAAATAAAACCCTACCCTAAACCTAACCAAAACACCCCTAACCCTAACTCTAACCCTAATCCTTAGCCCAGACCTAACCATAACCCTAAACCTACCCTAACTTTATTCAAACCCTAACCTTAAACAAAACTAAAACAAACCCTAAACCTATCCCTAACCCTACCCCTGACACTAATCTGAACAATAACCCCTAGCCCTAACCCTAACCCGCACGCTTAACATCAACTTCACCCTAACCCTATCCTAAAACTAAACATAACACTAAATCTCCCCCAACCATGAACCTAACCCAATCCTAACCATAAAACTAACCCTAAACTTAACCCTAACCCTGACCCTGACCCTAACTCTAACCTTAATCCTAACCATAAAAATTACCCTACACACTCAGCTTAAATGGAAACCTACCACTAACCCACACCCTAACATCTAAACCTAAACCCAACCCTTAACCTAACCCTATCTCTAACCTTATCCTAGCCCTACACCTAAACATGACTTAATCCTAACACTTACCCTAAACCTGACCCTAAACCTAACCTTTACCTTAAACCTAATCCTAACCTGAACCCTAACCCCTACCCCAAACCCTAAGCTCAACCCTCACCCTTAAATTAAACTTCACCCTATCCCGAACTCTAACTTTAAACCGAATCCTAATCCTAACTCTAAACCTAACCCTAAACCTGACTCTAACATTAACCCAAACACCTAACCCTAACCCTAACAAACAGTAAGCCTAACCCTAACCCTAACCCTAACCTGACCCTAACCTTAACCCAAACACCTAACCCTAACACTAAACCTAACCCTAACCCTCATCCTTAACCTAAACTGCACCCTAACCCTGACCCTGAAACTAAACATAACACTAAATCTCCCCCTAACCCTGACCGTAACCCAAATCCTAACCATAAACCTAACCCTAACCCGAACCTTAACCCTAACCCTGACCCTAACTCTAACTCTAACCCTAATCCAACCCTAAAACTTACCCTACAAACTCAACTTAAATGGAAACCTAGCACTAACCCTCACCCTAACATCTAAACCTAACCCCAACCCTTAACCTCACCCTATCTCTAACCTTAACCATGCCCTAGCCTAACCATGATTTAACCCTAACACTTACCCTAAACCTAATCTTAAACCTAAACCTAAAACGAACCTTAACCCTAACCCTAACCCCTAACCCTAAGCTCAACCCTCACTCTTCACTTAAATTTCACCCAAACACTAACCCTAAAACGAACCCAACACTAACCCTAAACGCAAACATAAACCTGACCCTAACGTTAACCCAAACACCTAACCCGAACCCTAACGCTAACCCGAACTCTAAACCGAACCCTAAACTGACCCTAACCTTAACCCAAACACCTAACCCTAACACTAACCCTAAACATAACCCTCATCCTTAACCTAAACTTCACCCTAAACCTAAGCCTAAGCCTAACCCTAAAACTAAACCTAAACCTAACCCTAAACTATCACCTGACTCTAGCCCGAACGCTAAACCTAACAATGACCCTAACCATAACACCCTAAAACATCAGCTTAACTGTAAACCTAACACTTACCCTCAGACGAACCCCTAACCCTTTCACAAACCCTAACCCGATCCCTAATCCTAAACCTAACGCTGACGTAAACCTAACCCTTCCCCTAAACCTAAACTTAAACCTAACCTTAACTCTACCTATACCTAAACCAAACAATAACTCGAATCCTGACCCTAACCCTAACCCTAAACTCAGCACTAAGTATAATTCTAAACCTAACCCTAACCCTAACCCAGCCCAACCCTTTACCGTAAACCTAGTCTTAACCCTAACCTTACCTACCCTAAACCTAACACTAACGCTAACCTTAACCCTAACTCTAACATTAACCCTAACTTTTAGCGTAACCCTCACTATTAACTGAAACTTCACCCGAACCCTAACCCTAACTCTAACCATAACCATAACACTTACCCTGAACACTCACCATAACTGTAAAACTAACCGTAACCCTCACCCTAACCCCTATCCGTATCCCCAACCCTAACCCTAATGCTATCCGTAACCCTAACCCTAACACTAACCTGAACCCCTGAGCCCTAACAATAACCCTAACCCTAACCCAAACCCTAACCCCTAACACCAAAGCCTAACCCAAACGTTAACTCTAACTCGAACACTAACCTGAAACCTAATCATAAAGCTAACCGTAACCCTAAACCAAACCTAACCATGGTCAGAACCACAATGCTTTACCAGAACCCTCACCCACCCCTAACCCTAAACTACACTTCTAACCCCTAACACCTTACCATAACCATAATCCTAAGCATACACAACCCTAACCCTAAACCTAAACCTCACCCCAACCACAATGCCTAACACAAACCGTAACCTTAACTGTTACACTAAACTTAACCCTAACCTAAAATCTAACCCTAACCCTAAAACTAAACACAACCCATAAACTTAACCCTAACCCTAAACGTAACCTTAACACTAACCCGAAAACTAACCCGAACCTTAGCCATAACCCTAACCCTCACCCTATCTTAAACTTCACCCTATCCCTAACCTAAAGCTAACCCTAACTTTAACCCTAACCCTACCCCTAAACCTAACACTAACCTTAACCTTGGCCCACCAGTCACCCTACACCTAACCCTTACGATAACTCTGACCCTAAACCTCCCCCTAAACCTAATCCTAATCCTAACCCTACCCTAACTCCAACCTAACCTTAACCTTAACTTTAACCCTACCATAAAATTAAACCTAACCCTAAACCCTAATCCTAACTCTAACCCTAACCCTAACCGTAACACATACCCAAAACCTTCACCTTAAGTGTAAACGTAACTCTAATTCTTACCCTAACCCTAAATAAAACCCTACCCTAAACCTAACCAAAACACCCCTAACCCTAACTCTAACCCTAATCCTTAGCCCAGACCTAACCATAACCCTAAACCTACCCTAACTTTATTCAAACCCTAACCTTAAACAAAACTAAAACAAACCCTAAACCTATCCCTAACCCTACCCCTGACACTAATCTGAACAATAACCCCTAGCCCTAACCCTAACCCGCACGCTTAACATCAACTTCACCCTAACCCTATCCTAAAACTAAACATAACTCTAAATCTCCCCCAACCATGAACCTAACCCAATCCTAACCATAAAACTAACCCTAAACTTAACCCTAACCCTGACCCTGACCCTAACTCTAACCTTAATCCTAACCATAAAAATTACCCTACACACTCAGCTTAAATGGAAACCTACCACTAACCCACACCCTAACATCTAAACCTAAACCCAACCCTTAACCTAACCCTATCTCTAACCTTATCCTAGCCCTACACCTAAACATGACTTAATCCTAACACTTACCCTAAACCTGACCCTAAACCTAACCTTTACCTTAAACCTAATCCTAACCTGAACCCTAACCCCTACCCCAAACCCTAAGCTCAACCCTCACCCTTAAATTAAACTTCACCCTATCCCGAACTCTAACTTTAAACCGAATCCTAATCCTAACTCTAAACCTAACCCTAAACCTGACTCTAACATTAACCCAAACACCTAACCCTAACCCTAACAAACAGTAAGCCTAACCCTAACCCTAACCCTAACCTGACCCTAACCTTAACCCAAACACCTAACCCTAACACTAAACCTAACCCTAACCCTCATCCTTAACCTAAACTGCACCCTAACCCTGACCCTGAAACTAAACATAACACTAAATCTCCCCCTAACCCTGACCGTAACCCAAATCCTAACCATAAACCTAACCCTAACCCGAACCTTAACCCTAACCCTGACCCTAACTCTAACTCTAACCCTAATCCAACCCTAAAACTTACCCTACAAACTCAACTTAAATGGAAACCTAGCACTAACCCTCACCCTAACATCTAAACCTAACCCCAACCCTTAACCTCACCCTATCTCTAACCTTAACCATGCCCTAGCCTAACCATGATTTAACCCTAACACTTACCCTAAACCTAATCTTAAACCTAAACCTAAAACGAACCTTAACCCTAACCCTAACCCCTAACCCTAAGCTCAACCCTCACTCTTCACTTAAATTTCACCCAAACACTAACCCTAAAACGAACCCAACACTAACCCTAAACGCAAACATAAACCTGACCCTAACGTTAACCCAAACACCTAACCCGAACCCTAACGCTAACCCGAACTCTAAACCGAACCCTAAACTGACCCTAACCTTAACCCAAACACCTAACCCTAACACTAACCCTAAACATAACCCTCATCCTTAACCTAAACTTCACCCTAAACCTAAGCCTAAGCCTAACCCTAAAACTAAACCTAAACCTAACCCTAAACTATCACCTGACTCTAGCCCGAACGCTAAACCTAACAATGACCCTAACCATAACACCCTAAAACATCAGCTTAACTGTAAACCTAACACTTACCCTCAGACGAACCCCTAACCCTTTCACAAACCCTAACCCGATCCCTAATCCTAAACCTAACGCTGACGTAAACCTAACCCTTCCCCTAAACCTAAACTTAAACCTAACCTTAACTCTACCTATACCTAAACCAAACAATAACTCGAATCCTGACCCTAACCCTAACCCTAAACTCAGCACTAAGTATAATTCTAAACCTAACCCTAACCCTAACCCAGCCCAACCCTTTACCGTAAACCTAGTCTTAACCCTAACCTTACCTACCCTAAACCTAACACTAACGCTAACCTTAACCCTAACTCTAACATTAACCCTAACTTTTAGCGTAACCCTCACTATTAACTGAAACTTCACCCGAACCCTAACCCTAACTCTAACCATAACCATAACACTTACCCTGAACACTCACCATAACTGTAAAACTAACCGTAACCCTCACCCTAACCCCTATCCGTATCCCCAACCCTAACCCCATAGAGAGATAGTATTCTAACCCTAACACTAACCTGAACCCCTGAGCCCTAACAATAACCCTAACCCTAACCCAAACCCTAACCCCTAACACCAAAGCCTAACCCAAACGTTAACTCTAACTCGAACACTAACCTGAAACCTAATCATAAAGCTAACCGTAACCCTAAACCAAACCTAACCATGGTCAGAACCACAATGCTTTACCAGAACCCTCACCCACCCCTAACCCTAAACTACACTTCTAACCCCTAACACCTTACCATAACCATAATCCTAAGCATACACAACCCTAACCCTAAACCTAAACCTCACCCCAACCACAATGCCTAACACAAACCGTAACCTTAACTGTTACACTAAACTTAACCCTAACCTAAAATCTAACCCTAACCCTAAAACTAAACACAACCCATAAACTTAACCCTAACCCTAAACGTAACCTTAACACTAACCCGAAAACTAACCCGAACCTTAGCCATAACCCTAACCCTCACCCTATCTTAAACTTCACCCTATCCCTAACCTAAAGCTAACCCTAACTTTAACCCTAACCCTACCCCTAAACCTAACACTAACCTTAACCTTGGCCCACCAGTCACCCTACACCTAACCCTTACGATAACTCTGACCCTAAACCTCCCCCTAAACCTAATCCTAATCCTAACCCTACCCTAACTCCAACCTAACCTTAACCTTAACTTTAACCCTACCATAAAATTAAACCTAACCCTAAACCCTAATCCTAACTCTAACCCTAACCCTAACCGTAACACATACCCAAAACCTTCACCTTAAGTGTAAACGTAACTCTAATTCTTACCCTAACCCTAAATAAAACCCTACCCTAAACCTAACCAAAACACCCCTAACCCTAACTCTAACCCTAATCCTTAGCCCAGACCTAACCATAACCCTAAACCTACCCTAACTTTATTCAAACCCTAACCTTAAACAAAACTAAAACAAACCCTAAACCTATCCCTAACCCTACCCCTGACACTAATCTGAACAATAACCCCTAGCCCTAACCCTAACCCGCACGCTTAACATCAACTTCACCCTAACCCTATCCTAAAACTAAACATAACTCTAAATCTCCCCCAACCATGAACCTAACCCAATCCTAACCATAAAACTAACCCTAAACTTAACCCTAACCCTGACCCTGACCCTAACTCTAACCTTAATCCTAACCATAAAAATTACCCTACACACTCAGCTTAAATGGAAACCTACCACTAACCCACACCCTAACATCTAAACCTAAACCCAACCCTTAACCTAACCCTATCTCTAACCTTATCCTAGCCCTACACCTAAACATGACTTAATCCTAACACTTACCCTAAACCTGACCCTAAACCTAACCTTTACCTTAAACCTAATCCTAACCTGAACCCTAACCCCTACCCCAAACCCTAAGCTCAACCCTCACCCTTAAATTAAACTTCACCCTATCCCGAACTCTAACTTTAAACCGAATCCTAATCCTAACTCTAAACCTAACCCTAAACCTGACTCTAACATTAACCCAAACACCTAACCCTAACCCTAACAAACAGTAAGCCTAACCCTAACCCTAACCCTAACCTGACCCTAACCTTAACCCAAACACCTAACCCTAACACTAAACCTAACCCTAACCCTCATCCTTAACCTAAACTGCACCCTAACCCTGACCCTGAAACTAAACATAACACTAAATCTCCCCCTAACCCTGACCGTAACCCAAATCCTAACCATAAACCTAACCCTAACCCGAACCTTAACCCTAACCCTGACCCTAACTCTAACTCTAACCCTAATCCAACCCTAAAACTTACCCTACAAACTCAACTTAAATGGAAACCTAGCACTAACCCTCACCCTAACATCTAAACCTAACCCCAACCCTTAACCTCACCCTATCTCTAACCTTAACCATGCCCTAGCCTAACCATGATTTAACCCTAACACTTACCCTAAACCTAATCTTAAACCTAAACCTAAAACGAACCTTAACCCTAACCCTAACCCCTAACCCTAAGCTCAACCCTCACTCTTCACTTAAATTTCACCCAAACACTAACCCTAAAACGAACCCAACACTAACCCTAAACGCAAACATAAACCTGACCCTAACGTTAACCCAAACACCTAACCCGAACCCTAACGCTAACCCGAACTCTAAACCGAACCCTAAACTGACCCTAACCTTAACCCAAACACCTAACCCTAACACTAACCCTAAACATAACCCTCATCCTTAACCTAAACTTCACCCTAAACCTAAGCCTAAGCCTAACCCTAAAACTAAACCTAAACCTAACCCTAAACTATCACCTGACTCTAGCCCGAACGCTAAACCTAACAATGACCCTAACCATAACACCCTAAAACATCAGCTTAACTGTAAACCTAACACTTACCCTCAGACGAACCCCTAACCCTTTCACAAACCCTAACCCGATCCCTAATCCTAAACCTAACGCTGACGTAAACCTAACCCTTCCCCTAAACCTAAACTTAAACCTAACCTTAACTCTACCTATACCTAAACCAAACAATAACTCGAATCCTGACCCTAACCCTAACCCTAAACTCAGCACTAAGTACAATTCTAAACCTAACCCTAACCCTAACCCAGCCCAACCCTTTACCGTAAACCTAGTCTTAACCCTAACCTTACCTACCCTAAACCTAACACTAACGCTAACCTTAACCCTAACTCTAACATTAACCCTAACTTTTAGCGTAACCCTCACTATTAACTGAAACTTCACCCGAACCCTAACCCTAACTCTAACCATAACCATAACACTTACCCTGAACACTCACCATAACTGTAAAACTAACCGTAACCCTCACCCTAACCCCTAACCGTATCCCCAACCCTAACCCTAATGCTATCCGTAACCCTAACCCTAACACTAACCTGAACCCCTGAGCCCTAACAATAACCCTAACCCTAACCCAAACCCTAACCCCTAACACCAAAGCCTAACCCAAACGTTAACTCTAACTCGAACACTAACCTGAAACCTAATCATAAAGCTAACCGTAACCCTAAACCAAACCTAACCATGGTCAGAACCACAATGCTTTACCAGAACCCTCACCCACCCCTAACCCTAAACTACACTTCTAACCCCTAACACCTTACCATAACCATAATCCTAAGCATACACAACCCTAACCCTAAACCTAAACCTCACCCCAACCACAATGCCTAACACAAACCGTAACCTTAACTGTTACACTAAACTTAACCCTAACCTAAAATCTAACCCTAACCCTAAAACTAAACACAACCCATCAACTTAACCCTAACCCTAAACGTAACCTTAACACTAACCCGAAAACTAACCCGAACCTTAGCCATAACCCTAACCCTCACCCTATCTTAAACTTCACCCTATCCCTAACCTAAAGCTAACCCTAACTTTAACCCTAACCCTACCCCTAAACCTAACACTAACCTTAACCTTGGCCCACCAGTCACCCTACACCTAACCCTTACGATAACTCTGACCCTAAACCTCCCCCTAAACCTAATCCTAATCCTAACCCTACCCTAACTCCAACCTAACCTTAACCTTAACTTTAACCCTACCATAAAATTAAACCTAACCCTAAACCCTAATCCTAACTCTAACCCTAACCCTAACCGTAACACATACCCAAAACCTTCACCTTAAGTGTAAACGTAACTCTAATTCTTACCCTAACCCTAAATAAAACCCTACCCTAAACCTAACCAAAACACCCCTAACCCTAACTCTAACCCTAATCCTTAGCCCAGACCTAACCATAACCCTAAACCTACCCTAACTTTATTCAAACCCTAACCTTAAACAAAACTAAAACAAACCCTAAACCTATCCCTAACCCTACCCCTGACACTAATCTGAACAATAACCCCTAGCCCTAACCCTAACCCGCACGCTTAACATCAACTTCACCCTAACCCTATCCTAAAACTAAACATAACACTAAATCTCCCCCAACCATGAACCTAACCCAATCCTAACCATAAAACTCACCCTAAACTTAACCCTAACCCTGACCCTGACCCTAACTCTAACCTTAATCCTAACCATAAAAATTACCCTACACACTCAGCTTAAATGGAAACCTACCACTAACCCACACCCTAACATCTAAACCTAAACCCAACCCTTAACCTAACCCTATCTCTAACCTTATCCTAGCCCTACACCTAAACATGACTTAATCCTAACACTTACCCTAAACCTGACCCTAAACCTAACCTTTACCTTAAACCTAATCCTAACCTGAACCCTAACCCCTACCCCAAACCCTAAGCTCAACCCTCACCCTTAAATTAAACTTCACCCTATCCCGAACTCTAACTTTAAACCGAATCCTAATCCTAACTCTAAACCTAACCCTAAACCTGACTCTAACATTAACCCAAACACCTAACCCTAACCCTAACAAACAGTAAGCCTAACCCTAACCCTAACCCTAACCTGACCCTAACCTTAACCCAAACACCTAACCCTAACACTAAACCTAACCCTAACCCTCATCCTTAACCTAAACTGCACCCTAACCCTGACCCTGAAACTAAACATAACACTAAATCTCCCCCTAACCCTGACCGTAACCCAAATCCTAACCATAAACCTAACCCTAACCCGAACCTTAACCCTAACCCTGACCCTAACTCTAACTCTAACCCTAATCCAACCCTAAAACTTACCCTACAAACTCAACTTAAATGGAAACCTAGCACTAACCCTCACCCTAACATCTAAACCTAACCCCAACCCTTAACCTCACCCTATCTCTAACCTTAACCATGCCCTAGCCTAACCATGATTTAACCCTAACACTTACCCTAAACCTAATCTTAAACCTAAACCTAAAACGAACCTTAACCCTAACCCTAACCCCTAACCCTAAGCTCAACCCTCACTCTTCACTTAAATTTCACCCAAACACTAACCCTAAAACGAACCCAACACTAACCCTAAACGCAAACATAAACCTGACCCTAACGTTAACCCAAACACCTAACCCGAACCCTAACGCTAACCCGAACTCTAAACCGAACCCTAAACTGACCCTAACCTTAACCCAAACACCTAACCCTAACACTAACCCTAAACATAACCCTCATCCTTAACCTAAACTTCACCCTAAACCTAAGCCTAAGCCTAACCCTAAAACTAAACCTAAACCTAACCCTAAACTATCACCTGACTCTAGCCCGAACGCTAAACCTAACAATGACCCTAACCATAACACCCTAAAACATCAGCTTAACTGTAAACCTAACACTTACCCTCAGACGAACCCCTAACCCTTTCACAAACCCTAACCCGATCCCTAATCCTAAACCTAACGCTGACGTAAACCTAACCCTTCCCCTAAACCTAAACTTAAACCTAACCTTAACTCTACCTATACCGAAACCAAACAATAACTCGAATCCTGACCCTAACCCTAACCCTAAACTCAGCACTAAGTATAATTCTAAACCGAACCCTAACCCTAACCCAGCCCAACCCTTTACCGTAAACCTAGTCTTAACCCTAACCTTACCTACCCTAAACCTACCACTAACGCTAACCTTAACCCTAACTCTAACATTAACCCTAACTTTTAGCGTAACCCTCACTATTAACTGAAACTTCACCCGAACCCTAACCCTAACTCTAACCATAACCATAACACTTACCCTGAACACTCACCATAACTGTAAAACTAACCGTAACCCTCACCCTAACCCCTAACCGTATCCCCAACCCTAACCCTAATGCTATCCGTAACCCTAACCCTAACACTAACCTGAACCCCTGAGCCCTAACAATAACCCTAACCCTAACCCAAACCCTAACCCCTAACACCAAAGCCTAACCCAAACGTTAACTCTAACTCGAACACTAACCTGAAACCTAATCATAAAGCTAACCGTAACCCTAAACCAAACCTAACCATGGTCAGAACCACAATGCTTTACCAGAACCCTCACCCACCCCTAACCCTAAACTACACTTCTAACCCCTAACACCTTACCATAACCATAATCCTAAGCATACACAACCCTAACCCTAAACCTAAACCTCACCCCAACCACAATGCCTAACACAAACCGTAACCTTAACTGTTACACTAAACTTAACCCTAACCTAAAATCTAACCCTAACCCTAAAACTAAACACAACCCATAAACTTAACCCTAACCCTAAACGTAACCTTAACACTAACCCGAAAACTAACCCGAACCTTAGCCATAACCCTAACCCTCACCCTATCTTAAACTTCACCCTGTCCCTAACCTAAAGCTAACCCTAACTTTAACCCTAACCCTACCCCTAAACCTAACACTAACCTTAACCTTGGCCCACCAGTCACCCTACACCTAACCCTTACGATAACTCTGACCCTAAACCTCACCCTAAACCTAATCCTAATCCTAACCCTACCCTAACTCCAACCTAACCTTAACCTTAACTTTAACCCTACCATAAAATTAAACCTAACCCTAAACCCTAATCCTAACTCTAACCCTAACCCTAACCTTAACACATACCCAAAACCTTCACCTTAAGTGTAAACGTAACTCTAATTCTTACCCTAACCCTAAATAAAACCCTACCCTAAACCTAACCAAAACACCCCTAACCCTAACTCTAACCCTAATCCTTAGCCCAGACCTAACCATAACCCTAAACCTACCCTAACTTTATTCAAACCCTAACCTTAAACAAAACTAAAACAAACCCTAAACCTATCCCTAACCCTACCCCTGACACTAATCTGAACAATAACCCCTAGCCCTAACCCTAACCCGCACGCTTAACATCAACTTCACCCTAACCCTATCCTAAAACTAAACATAACTCTAAATCTCCCCCAACCATGAACCTAACCCAATCCTAACCATAAAACTAACCCTAAACTTAACCCTAACCCTGACCCTGACCCTAACTCTAACCTTAATCCTAACCATAAAAATTACCCTACACACTCAGCTTAAATGGAAACCTACCACTAACCCACACCCTAACATCTAAACCTAAACCCGACCCTTAACCTAACCCTATCTCTAACCTTATCCTAGCCCTACACCTAAACATGACTTAATCCTAACACTTACCCTAAACCTGACCCTAAACCTAACCTTTACCTTAAACCTAATCCTAACCTGAACCCTAACCCCTACCCCAAACCCTAAGCTCAACCCTCACCCTTAAATTAAACTTCACCCTATCCCGAACTCTAACTTTAAACCGAATCCTAATCCTAACTCTAAACCTAACCCTAAACCTGACTCTAACATTAACCCAAACACCTAACCCTAACCCTAACAAACAGTAAGCCTAACCCTAACCCTAACCCTAACCTGACCCTAACCTTAACCCAAACACCTAACCCTAACACTAAACCTAACCCTAACCCTCATCCTTAACCTAAACTGCACCCTAACCCTGACCCTGAAACTAAACATAACACTAAATCTCCCCCTAACCCTGACCGTAACCCAAATCCTAACCATAAACCTAACCCTAACCCGAACCTTAACCCTAACCCTGACCCTAACTCTAACTCTAACCCTAATCCAACCCTAAAACTTACCCTACAAACTCAACTTAAATGGAAACCTAGCACTAACCCTCACCCTAACATCTAAACCTAACCCCAACCCTTAACCTCACCCTATCTCTAACCTTAACCATGCCCTAGCCTAACCATGATTTAACCCTAACACTTACCCTAAACCTAATCTTAAACCTAAACCTAAAACGAACCTTAACCCTAACCCTAACCCCTAACCCTAAGCTCAACCCTCACTCTTCACTTAAATTTCACCCAAACACTAACCCTAAAACGAACCCAACACTAACCCTAAACGCAAACATAAACCTGACCCTAACGTTAACCCAAACACCTAACCCGAACCCTAACGCTAACCCGAACTCTAAACCGAACCCTAAACTGACCCTAACCTTAACCCAAACACCTAACCCTAACACTAACCCTAAACATAACCCTCATCCTTAACCTAAACTTCACCCTAAACCTAAGCCTAAGCCTAACCCTAAAACTAAACCTAAACCTAACCCTAAACTATCACCTGACTCTAGCCCGAACGCTAAACCTAACAATGACCCTAACCATAACACCCTAAAACATCAGCTTAACTGTAAACCTAACACTTACCCTCAGACGAACCCCTAACCCTTTCACAAACCCTAACCCGATCCCTAATCCTAAACCTAACGCTGACGTAAACCTAACCCTTCCCCTAAACCTAAACTTAAACCTAACCTTAACTCTACCTATACCGAAACCAAACAATAACTCGAATCCTGACCCTAACCCTAACCCTAAACTCAGCACTAAGTATAATTCTAAACCGAACCCTAACCCTAACCCAGCCCAACCCTTTACCGTAAACCTAGTCTTAACCCTAACCTTACCTACCCTAAACCTACCACTAACGCTAACCTTAACCCTAACTCTAACATTAACCCTAACTTTTAGCGTAACCCTCACTATTAACTGAAACTTCACCCGAACCCTAACCCTAACTCTAACCATAACCATAACACTTACCCTGAACACTCACCATAACTGTAAAACTAACCGTAACCCTCACCCTAACCCCTATCCGTATCCCCAACCCTAACCCTAATGCTATCCGTAACCCTAACCCTAACACTAACCTGAACCCCTGAGCCCTAACAATAACCCTAACCCTAACCCAAACCCTAACCCCTAACACCAAAGCCTAACCCAAACGTTAACTCTAACTCGAACACTAACCTGAAACCTAATCATAAAGCTAACCGTAACCCTAAACCAAACCTAACCATGGTCAGAACCACAATGCTTTACCAGAACCCTCACCCACCCCTAACCCTAAACTACACTTCTAACCCCTAACACCTTACCATAACCATAATCCTAAGCATACACAACCCTAACCCTAAACCTAAACCTCACCCCAACCACAATGCCTAACACAAACCGTAACCTTAACTGTTACACTAAACTTAACCCTAACCTAAAATCTAACCCTAACCCTAAAACTAAACACAACCCATAAACTTAACCCTAACCCTAAACGTAACCTTAACACTAACCCGAAAACTAACCCGAACCTTAGCCATAACCCTAACCCTCACCCTATCTTAAACTTCACCCTGTCCCTAACCTAAAGCTAACCCTAACTTTAACCCTAACCCTACCCCTAAACCTAACACTAACCTTAACCTTGGCCCACCAGTCACCCTACACCTAACCCTTACGATAACTCTGACCCTAAACCTCACCCTAAACCTAATCCTAATCCTAACCCTACCCTAACTCCAACCTAACCTTAACCTTAACTTTAACCCTACCATAAAATTAAACCTAACCCTAAACCCTAATCCTAACTCTAACCCTAACCCTAACCTTAACACATACCCAAAACCTTCACCTTAAGTGTAAACGTAACTCTAATTCTTACCCTAACCCTAAATAAAACCCTACCCTAAACCTAACCAAAACACCCCTAACCCTAACTCTAACCCTAATCCTTAGCCCAGACCTAACCATAACCCTAAACCTACCCTAACTTTATTCAAACCCTAACCTTAAACAAAACTAAAACAAACCCTAAACCTATCCCTAACCCTACCCCTGACACTAATCTGAACAATAACCCCTAGCCCTAACCCTAACCCGCACGCTTAACATCAACTTCACCCTAACCCTATCCTAAAACTAAACATAACTCTAAATCTCCCCCAACCATGAACCTAACCCAATCCTAACCATAAAACTAACCCTAAACTTAACCCTAACCCTGACCCTGACCCTAACTCTAACCTTAATCCTAACCATAAAAATTACCCTACACACTCAGCTTAAATGGAAACCTACCACTAACCCACACCCTAACATCTAAACCTAAACCCGACCCTTAACCTAACCCTATCTCTAACCTTATCCTAGCCCTACACCTAAACATGACTTAATCCTAACACTTACCCTAAACCTGACCCTAAACCTAACCTTTACCTTAAACCTAATCCTAACCTGAACCCTAACCCCTACCCCAAACCCTAAGCTCAACCCTCACCCTTAAATTAAACTTCACCCTATCCCGAACTCTAACTTTAAACCGAATCCTAATCCTAACTCTAAACCTAACCCTAAACCTGACTCTAACATTAACCCAAACACCTAACCCTAACCCTAACAAACAGTAAGCCTAACCCTAACCCTAACCCTAACCTGACCCTAACCTTAACCCAAACACCTAACCCTAACACTAAACCTAACCCTAACCCTCATCCTTAACCTAAACTGCACCCTAACCCTGACCCTGAAACTAAACATAACACTAAATCTCCCCCTAACCCTGACCGTAACCCAAATCCTAACCATAAACCTAACCCTAACCCGAACCTTAACTCTAACCCTGACCCTAACTCTAACTCTAACCCTAATCCAACCCTAAAACTTACCCTACAAACTCAACTTAAATGGAAACCTAGCACTAACCCTCACCCTAACATCTAAACCTAACCCCAACCCTTAACCTCACCCTATCTCTAACCTTAACCATGCCCTAGCCTAACCATGATTTAACCCTAACACTTACCCTAAACCTAATCTTAAACCTAAACCTAAAACGAACCTTAACCCTAACCCTAACCCCTAACCCTAAGCTCAACCCTCACTCTTCACTTAAATTTCACCCAAACACTAACCCTAAAACGAACCCAACACTAACCCTAAACGCAAACATAAACCTGACCCTAACGTTAACCCGAACCCTAACGCTAACCCGAACTCTAAACCGAACCCTAAACTGACCCTAACCTTAACCCAAACACCTAACCCTAACACTAACCCTAAACATAACCCTCATCCTTAACCTAAACTTCACCCTAAACCTAAGCCTAAGCCTAACCCTAAAACTAAACCTAAACCTAACCCTAAACTATCACCTGACTCTAGCCCGAACGCTAAACCTAACAATGACCCTAACCATAACACCCTAAAACATCAGCTTAACTGTAAACCTAACACTTACCCTCAGACGAACCCCTAACCCTTTCACAAACCCTAACCCGATCCCTAATCCTAAACCTAACGCTGACGTAAACCTAACCCTTCCCCTAAACCTAAACTTAAACCTAACCTTAACTCTACCTATACCGAAACCAAACAATAACTCGAATCCTGACCCTAACCCTAACCCTAAACTCAGCACTAAGTATAATTCTAAACCGAACCCTAACCCTAACCCAGCCCAACCCTTTACCGTAAACCTAGTCTTAACCCTAACCTTACCTACCCTAAACCTACCACTAACGCTAACCTTAACCCTAACTCTAACATTAACCCTAACTTTTAGCGTAACCCTCACTATTAACTGAAACTTCACCCGAACCCTAACCCTAACTCTAACCATAACCATAACACTTACCCTGAACACTCACCATAACTGTAAAACTAACCGTAACCCTCACCCTAACCCCTATCCGTATCCCCAACCCTAACCCTAATGCTATCCGTAACCCTAACCCTAACACTAACCTGAACCCCTGAGCCCTAACAATAACCCTAACCCTAACCCAAACCCTAACCCCTAACACCAAAGCCTAACCCAAACGTTAACTCTAACTCGAACACTAACCTGAAACCTAATCATAAAGCTAACCGTAACCCTAAACCAAACCTAACCATGGTCAGAACCACAATGCTTTACCAGAACCCTCACCCACCCCTAACCCTAAACTACACTTCTAACCCCTAACACCTTACCATAACCATAATCCTAAGCATACACAACCCTAACCCTAAACCTAAACCTCACCCCAACCACAATGCCTAACACAAACCGTAACCTTAACTGTTACACTAAACTTAACCCTAACCTAAAATCTAACCCTAACCCTAAAACTAAACACAACCCATAAACTTAACCCTAACCCTAAACGTAACCTTAACACTAACCCGAAAACTAACCCGAACCTTAGCCATAACCCTAACCCTCACCCTATCTTAAACTTCACCCTGTCCCTAACCTAAAGCTAACCCTAACTTTAACCCTAACCCTACCCCTAAACCTAACACTAACCTTAACCTTGGCCCACCAGTCACCCTACACCTAACCCTTACGATAACTCTGACCCTAAACCTCACCCTAAACCTAATCCTAATCCTAACCCTACCCTAACTCCAACCTAACCTTAACCTTAACTTTAACCCTACCATAAAATTAAACCTAACCCTAAACCCTAATCCTAACTCTAACCCTAACCCTAACCTTAACACATACCCAAAACCTTCACCTTAAGTGTAAACGTAACTCTAATTCTTACCCTAACCCTAAATAAAACCCTACCCTAAACCTAACCAAAACACCCCTAACCCTAACTCTAACCCTAATCCTTAGCCCAGACCTAACCATAACCCTAAACCTACCCTAACTTTATTCAAACCCTAACCTTAAACAAAACTAAAACAAACCCTAAACCTATCCCTAACCCTACCCCTGACACTAATCTGAACAATAACCCCTAGCCCTAACCCTAACCCGCACGCTTAACATCAACTTCACCCTAACCCTATCCTAAAACTAAACATAACTCTAAATCTCCCCCAACCATGAACCTAACCCAATCCTAACCATAAAACTAACCCTAAACTTAACCCTAACCCTGACCCTGACCCTAACTCTAACCTTAATCCTAACCATAAAAATTACCCTACACACTCAGCTTAAATGGAAACCTACCACTAACCCACACCCTAACATCTAAACCTAAACCCGACCCTTAACCTAACCCTATCTCTAACCTTATCCTAGCCCTACACCTAAACATGACTTAATCCTAACACTTACCCTAAACCTGACCCTAAACCTAACCTTTACCTTAAACCTAATCCTAACCTGAACCCTAACCCCTACCCCAAACCCTAAGCTCAACCCTCACCCTTAAATTAAACTTCACCCTATCCCGAACTCTAACTTTAAACCGAATCCTAATCCTAACTCTAAACCTAACCCTAAACCTGACTCTAACATTAACCCAAACACCTAACCCTAACCCTAACAAACAGTAAGCCTAACCCTAACCCTAACCCTAACCTGACCCTAACCTTAACCCAAACACCTAACCCTAACACTAAACCTAACCCTAACCCTCATCCTTAACCTAAACTGCACCCTAACCCTGACCCTGAAACTAAACATAACACTAAATCTCCCCCTAACCCTGACCGTAACCCAAATCCTAACCATAAACCTAACCCTAACCCGAACCTTAACCCTAACCCTGACCCTAACTCTAACTCTAACCCTAATCCAACCCTAAAACTTACCCTACAAACTCAACTTAAATGGAAACCTAGCACTAACCCTCACCCTAACATCTAAACCTAACCCCAACCCTTAACCTCACCCTATCTCTAACCTTAACCATGCCCTAGCCTAACCATGATTTAACCCTAACACTTACCCTAAACCTAATCTTAAACCTAAACCTAAAACGAACCTTAACCCTAACCCTAACCCCTAACCCTAAGCTCAACCCTCACTCTTCACTTAAATTTCACCCAAACACTAACCCTAAAACGAACCCAACACTAACCCTAAACGCAAACATAAACCTGACCCTAACGTTAACCCAAACACCTAACCCGAACCCTAACGCTAACCCGAACTCTAAACCGAACCCTAAACTGACCCTAACCTTAACCCAAACACCTAACCCTAACACTAACCCTAAACATAACCCTCATCCTTAACCTAAACTTCACCCTAAACCTAAGCCTAAGCCTAACCCTAAAACTAAACCTAAACCTAACCCTAAACTATCACCTGACTCTAGCCCGAACGCTAAACCTAACAATGACCCTAACCATAACACCCTAAAACATCAGCTTAACTGTAAACCTAACACTTACCCTCAGACGAACCCCTAACCCTTTCACAAACCCTAACCCGATCCCTAATCCTAAACCTAACGCTGACGTAAACCTAACCCTTCCCCTAAACCTAAACTTAAACCTAACCTTAACTCTACCTATACCGAAACCAAACAATAACTCGAATCCTGACCCTAACCCTAACCCTAAACTCAGCACTAAGTATAATTCTAAACCGAACCCTAACCCTAACCCAGCCCAACCCTTTACCGTAAACCTAGTCTTAACCCTAACCTTACCTACCCTAAACCTACCACTAACGCTAACCTTAACCCTAACTCTAACATTAACCCTAACTTTTAGCGTAACCCTCACTATTAACTGAAACTTCACCCGAACCCTAACCCTAACTCTAACCATAACCATAACACTTACCCTGAACACTCACCATAACTGTAAAACTAACCGTAACCCTCACCCTAACCCCTATCCGTATCCCCAACCCTAACCCTAATGCTATCCGTAACCCTAACCCTAACACTAACCTGAACCCCTGAGCCCTAACAATAACCCTAACCCTAACCCAAACCCTAACCCCTAACACCAAAGCCTAACCCAAACGTTAACTCTAACTCGAACACTAACCTGAAACCTAATCATAAAGCTAACCGTAACCCTAAACCAAACCTAACCATGGTCAGAACCACAATGCTTTACCAGAACCCTCACCCACCCCTAACCCTAAACTACACTTCTAACCCCTAACACCTTACCATAACCATAATCCTAAGCATACACAACCCTAACCCTAAACCTAAACCTCACCCCAACCACAATGCCTAACACAAACCGTAACCTTAACTGTTACACTAAACTTAACCCTAACCTAAAATCTAACCCTAACCCTAAAACTAAACACAACCCATAAACTTAACCCTAACCCTAAACGTAACCTTAACACTAACCCGAAAACTAACCCGAACCTTAGCCATAACCCTAACCCTCACCCTATCTTAAACTTCACCCTGTCCCTAACCTAAAGCTAACCCTAACTTTAACCCTAACCCTACCCCTAAACCTAACACTAACCTTAACCTTGGCCCACCAGTCACCCTACACCTAACCCTTACGATAACTCTGACCCTAAACCTCACCCTAAACCTAATCCTAATCCTAACCCTACCCTAACTCCAACCTAACCTTAACCTTAACTTTAACCCTACCATAAAATTAAACCTAACCCTAAACCCTAATCCTAACTCTAACCCTAACCCTAACCTTAACACATACCCAAAACCTTCACCTTAAGTGTAAACGTAACTCTAATTCTTACCCTAACCCTAAATAAAACCCTACCCTAAACCTAACCAAAACACCCCTAACCCTAACTCTAACCCTAATCCTTAGCCCAGACCTAACCATAACCCTAAACCTACCCTAACTTTATTCAAACCCTAACCTTAAACAAAACTAAAACAAACCCTAAACCTATCCCTAACCCTACCCCTGACACTAATCTGAACAATAACCCCTAGCCCTAACCCTAACCCGCACGCTTAACATCAACTTCACCCTAACCCTATCCTAAAACTAAACATAACTCTAAATCTCCCCCAACCATGAACCTAACCCAATCCTAACCATAAAACTAACCCTAAACTTAACCCTAACCCTGACCCTGACCCTAACTCTAACCTTAATCCTAACCATAAAAATTACCCTACACACTCAGCTTAAATGGAAACCTACCACTAACCCACACCCTAACATCTAAACCTAAACCCGACCCTTAACCTAACCCTATCTCTAACCTTATCCTAGCCCTACACCTAAACATGACTTAATCCTAACACTTACCCTAAACCTGACCCTAAACCTAACCTTTACCTTAAACCTAATCCTAACCTGAACCCTAACCCCTACCCCAAACCCTAAGCTCAACCCTCACCCTTAAATTAAACTTCACCCTATCCCGAACTCTAACTTTAAACCGAATCCTAATCCTAACTCTAAACCTAACCCTAAACCTGACTCTAACATTAACCCAAACACCTAACCCTAACCCTAACAAACAGTAAGCCTAACCCTAACCCTAACCCTAACCTGACCCTAACCTTAACCCAAACACCTAACCCTAACACTAAACCTAACCCTAACCCTCATCCTTAACCTAAACTGCACCCTAACCCTGACCCTGAAACTAAACATAACACTAAATCTCCCCCTAACCCTGACCGTAACCCAAATCCTAACCATAAACCTAACCCTAACCCGAACCTTAACCCTAACCCTGACCCTAACTCTAACTCTAACCCTAATCCAACCCTAAAACTTACCCTACAAACTCAACTTAAATGGAAACCTAGCACTAACCCTCACCCTAACATCTAAACCTAACCCCAACCCTTAACCTCACCCTATCTCTAACCTTAACCATGCCCTAGCCTAACCATGATTTAACCCTAACACTTACCCTAAACCTAATCTTAAACCTAAACCTAAAACGAACCTTAACCCTAACCCTAACCCCTAACCCTAAGCTCAACCCTCACTCTTCACTTAAATTTCACCCAAACACTAACCCTAAAACGAACCCAACACTAACCCTAAACGCAAACATAAACCTGACCCTAACGTTAACCCAAACACCTAACCCGAACCCTAACGCTAACCCGAACTCTAAACCGAACCCTAAACTGACCCTAACCTTAACCCAAACACCTAACCCTAACACTAACCCTAAACATAACCCTCATCCTTAACCTAAACTTCACCCTAAACCTAAGCCTAAGCCTAACCCTAAAACTAAACCTAAACCTAACCCTAAACTATCACCTGACTCTAGCCCGAACGCTAAACCTAACAATGACCCTAACCATAACACCCTAAAACATCAGCTTAACTGTAAACCTAACACTTACCCTCAGACGAACCCCTAACCCTTTCACAAACCCTAACCCGATCCCTAATCCTAAACCTAACGCTGACGTAAACCTAACCCTTCCCCTAAACCTAAACTTAAACCTAACCTTAACTCTACCTATACCGAAACCAAACAATAACTCGAATCCTGACCCTAACCCTAACCCTAAACTCAGCACTAAGTATAATTCTAAACCGAACCCTAACCCTAACCCAGCCCAACCCTTTACCGTAAACCTAGTCTTAACCCTAACCTTACCTACCCTAAACCTAACACTAACGCTAACCTTAACCCTAACTCTAACATTAACCCTAACTTTTAGCGTAACCCTCACTATTAACTGAAACTTCACCCGAACCCTAACCCTAACTCTAACCATAACCATAACACTTACCCTGAACACTCACCATAACTGTAAAACTAACCGTAACCCTCACCCTAACCCCTATCCGTATCCCCAACCCTAACCCTAATGCTATCCGTAACCCTAACCCTAACACTAACCTGAACCCCTGAGCCCTAACAATAACCCTAACCCTAACCCAAACCCTAACCCCTAACACCAAAGCCTAACCCAAACGTTAACTCTAACTCGAACACTAACCTGAAACCTAATCATAAAGCTAACCGTAACCCTAAACCAAACCTAACCATGGTCAGAACCACAATGCTTTACCAGAACCCTCACCCACCCCTAACCCTAAACTACACTTCTAACCCCTAACACCTTACCATAACCATAATCCTAAGCATACACAACCCTAACCCTAAACCTAAACCTCACCCCAACCACAATGCCTAACACAAACCGTAACCTTAACTGTTACACTAAACTTAACCCTAACCTAAAATCTAACCCTAACCCTAAAACTAAACACAACCCATAAACTTAACCCTAACCCTAAACGTAACCTTAACACTAACCCGAAAACTAACCCGAACCTTAGCCATAACCCTAACCCTCACCCTATCTTAAACTTCACCCTGTCCCTAACCTAAAGCTAACCCTAACTTTAACCCTAACCCTACCCCTAAACCTAACACTAACCTTAACCTTGGCCCACCAGTCACCCTACACCTAACCCTTACGATAACTCTGACCCTAAACCTCCCCCTAAACCTAATCCTAATCCTAACCCTACCCTAACTCCAACCTAACCTTAACCTTAACTTTAACCCTACCATAAAATTAAACCTAACCCTAAACCCTAATCCTAACTCTAACCCTAACCCTAACCTTAACACATACCCAAAACCTTCACCTTAAGTGTAAACGTAACTCTAATTCTTACCCTAACCCTAAATAAAACCCTACCCTAAACCTAACCAAAACACCCCTAACCCTAACTCTAACCCTAATCCTTAGCCCAGACCTAACCATAACCCTAAACCTACCCTAACTTTATTCAAACCCTAACCTTAAACAAAACTAAAACAAACCCTAAACCTATCCCTAACCCTACCCCTGACACTAATCTGAACAATAACCCCTAGCCCTAACCCTAACCCGCACGCTTAACATCAACTTCACCCTAACCCTATCCTAAAACTAAACATAACACTAAATCTCCCCCAACCATGAACCTAACCCAATCCTAACCATAAAACTAACCCTAAACTTAACCCTAACCCTGACCCTGACCCTAACTCTAACCTTAATCCTAACCATAAAAATTACCCTACACACTCAGCTTAAATGGAAACCTACCACTAACCCACACCCTAACATCTAAACCTAAACCCGACCCTTAACCTAACCCTATCTCTAACCTTATCCTAGCCCTACACCTAAACATGACTTAATCCTAACACTTACCCTAAACCTGACCCTAAACCTAACCTTTACCTTAAACCTAATCCTAACCTGAACCCTAACCCCTACCCCAAACCCTAAGCTCAACCCTCACCCTTAAATTAAACTTCACCCTATCCCGAACTCTAACTTTAAACCGAATCCTAATCCTAACTCTAAACCTAACCCTAAACCTGACTCTAACATTAACCCAAACACCTAACCCTAACCCTAACAAACAGTAAGCCTAACCCTAACCCTAACCCTAACCTGACCCTAACCTTAACCCAAACACCTAACCCTAACACTAAACCTAACCCTAACCCTCATCCTTAACCTAAACTGCACCCTAACCCTGACCCTGAAACTAAACATAACACTAAATCTCCCCCTAACCCTGACCGTAACCCAAATCCTAACCATAAACCTAACCCTAACCCGAACCTTAACCCTAACCCTGACCCTAACTCTAACTCTAACCCTAATCCAACCCTAAAACTTACCCTACAAACTCAACTTAAATGGAAACCTAGCACTAACCCTCACCCTAACATCTAAACCTAACCCCAACCCTTAACCTCACCCTATCTCTAACCTTAACCATGCCCTAGCCTAACCATGATTTAACCCTAACACTTACCCTAAACCTAATCTTAAACCTAAACCTAAAACGAACCTTAACCCTAACCCTAACCCCTAACCCTAAGCTCAACCCTCACTCTTCACTTAAATTTCACCCAAACACTAACCCTAAAACGAACCCAACACTAACCCTAAACGCAAACATAAACCTGACCCTAACGTTAACCCAAACACCTAACCCGAACCCTAACGCTAACCCGAACTCTAAACCGAACCCTAAACTGACCCTAACCTTAACCCAAACACCTAACCCTAACACTAACCCTAAACATAACCCTCATCCTTAACCTAAACTTCACCCTAAACCTAAGCCTAAGCCTAACCCTAAAACTAAACCTAAACCTAACCCTAAACTATCACCTGACTCTAGCCCGAACGCTAAACCTAACAATGACCCTAACCATAACACCCTAAAACATCAGCTTAACTGTAAACCTAACACTTACCCTCAGACGAACCCCTAACCCTTTCACAAACCCTAACCCGATCCCTAATCCTAAACCTAACGCTGACGTAAACCTAACCCTTCCCCTAAACCTAAACTTAAACCTAACCTTAACTCTACCTATACCGAAACCAAACAATAACTCGAATCCTGACCCTAACCCTAACCCTAAACTCAGCACTAAGTATAATTCTAAACCGAACCCTAACCCTAACCCAGCCCAACCCTTTACCGTAAACCTAGTCTTAACCCTAACCTTACCTACCCTAAACCTACCACTAACGCTAACCTTAACCCTAACTCTAACATTAACCCTAACTTTTAGCGTAACCCTCACTATTAACTGAAACTTCACCCGAACCCTAACCCTAACTCTAACCATAACCATAACACTTACCCTGAACACTCACCATAACTGTAAAACTAACCGTAACCCTCACCCTAACCCCTATCCGTATCCCCAACCCTAACCCTAATGCTATCCGTAACCCTAACCCTAACACTAACCTGAACCCCTGAGCCCTAACAATAACCCTAACCCTAACCCAAACCCTAACCCCTAACACCAAAGCCTAACCCAAACGTTAACTCTAACTCGAACACTAACCTGAAACCTAATCATAAAGCTAACCGTAACCCTAAACCAAACCTAACCATGGTCAGAACCACAATGCTTTACCAGAACCCTCACCCACCCCTAACCCTAAACTACACTTCTAACCCCTAACACCTTACCATAACCATAATCCTAAGCATACACAACCCTAACCCTAAACCTAAACCTCACCCCAACCACAATGCCTAACACAAACCGTAACCTTAACTGTTACACTAAACTTAACCCTAACCTAAAATCTAACCCTAACCCTAAAACTAAACACAACCCATAAACTTAACCCTAACCCTAAACGTAACCTTAACACTAACCCGAAAACTAACCCGAACCTTAGCCATAACCCTAACCCTCACCCTATCTTAAACTTCACCCTGTCCCTAACCTAAAGCTAACCCTAACTTTAACCCTAACCCTACCCCTAAACCTAACACTAACCTTAACCTTGGCCCACCAGTCACCCTACACCTAACCCTTACGATCACTCTGACCCTAAACCTCCCCCTAAACCTAATCCTAATCCTAACCCTACCCTAACTCCAACCTAACCTTAACCTTAACTTTAACCCTACCATAAAATTAAACCTAACCCTAAACCCTAATCCTAACTCTAACCCTAACCCTAACCTTAACACATACCCAAAACCTTCACCTTAAGTGTAAACGTAACTCTAATTCTTACCCTAACCCTAAATAAAACCCTACCCTAAACCTAACCAAAACACCCCTAACCCTAACTCTAACCCTAATCCTTAGCCCAGACCTAACCATAACCCTAAACCTACCCTAACTTTATTCAAACCCTAACCTTAAACAAAACTAAAACAAACCCTAAACCTATCCCTAACCCTACCCCTGACACTAATCTGAACAATAACCCCTAGCCCTAACCCTAACCCGCACGCTTAACATCAACTTCACCCTAACCCTATCCTAAAACTAAACATAACACTAAATCTCCCCCAACCATGAACCTAACCCAATCCTAACCATAAAACTAACCCTAAACTTAACCCTAACCCTGACCCTGACCCTAACTCTAACCTTAATCCTAACCATAAAAATTACCCTACACACTCAGCTTAAATGGAAACCTACCACTAACCCACACCCTAACATCTAAACCTAAACCCGACCCTTAACCTAACCCTATCTCTAACCTTATCCTAGCCCTACACCTAAACATGACTTAATCCTAACACTTACCCTAAACCTGACCCTAAACCTAACCTTTACCTTAAACCTAATCCTAACCTGAACCCTAACCCCTACCCCAAACCCTAAGCTCAACCCTCACCCTTAAATTAAACTTCACCCTATCCCGAACTCTAACTTTAAACCGAATCCTAATCCTAACTCTAAACCTAACCCTAAACCTGACTCTAACATTAACCCAAACACCTAACCCTAACCCTAACAAACAGTAAGCCTAACCCTAACCCTAACCCTAACCTGACCCTAACCTTAACCCAAACACCTAACCCTAACACTAAACCTAACCCTAACCCTCATCCTTAACCTAAACTGCACCCTAACCCTGACCCTGAAACTAAACATAACACTAAATCTCCCCCTAACCCTGACCGTAACCCAAATCCTAACCATAAACCTAACCCTAACCCGAACCTTAACCCTAACCCTGACCCTAACTCTAACTCTAACCCTAATCCAACCCTAAAACTTACCCTACAAACTCAACTTAAATGGAAACCTAGCACTAACCCTCACCCTAACATCTAAACCTAACCCCAACCCTTAACCTCACCCTATCTCTAACCTTAACCATGCCCTAGCCTAACCATGATTTAACCCTAACACTTACCCTAAACCTAATCTTAAACCTAAACCTAAAACGAACCTTAACCCTAACCCTAACCCCTAACCCTAAGCTCAACCCTCACTCTTCACTTAAATTTCACCCAAACACTAACCCTAAAACGAACCCAACACTAACCCTAAACGCAAACATAAACCTGACCCTAACGTTAACCCAAACACCTAACCCGAACCCTAACGCTAACCCGAACTCTAAACCGAACCCTAAACTGACCCTAACCTTAACCCAAACACCTAACCCTAACACTAACCCTAAACATAACCCTCATCCTTAACCTAAACTTCACCCTAAACCTAAGCCTAAGCCTAACCCTAAAACTAAACCTAAACCTAACCCTAAACTATCACCTGACTCTAGCCCGAACGCTAAACCTAACAATGACCCTAACCATAACACCCTAAAACATCAGCTTAACTGTAAACCTAACACTTACCCTCAGACGAACCCCTAACCCTTTCACAAACCCTAACCCGATCCCTAATCCTAAACCTAACGCTGACGTAAACCTAACCCTTCCCCTAAACCTAAACTTAAACCTAACCTTAACTCTACCTATACCGAAACCAAACAATAACTCGAATCCTGACCCTAACCCTAACCCTAAACTCAGCACTAAGTATAATTCTAAACCGAACCCTAACCCTAACCCAGCCCAACCCTTTACCGTAAACCTAGTCTTAACCCTAACCTTACCTACCCTAAACCTAACACTAACGCTAACCTTAACCCTAACTCTAACATTAACCCTAACTTTTAGCGTAACCCTCACTATTAACTGAAACTTCACCCGAACCCTAACCCTAACTCTAACCATAACCATAACACTTACCCTGAACACTCACCATAACTGTAAAACTAACCGTAACCCTCACCCTAACCCCTATCCGTATCCCCAACCCTAACCCTAATGCTATCCGTAACCCTAACCCTAACACTAACCTGAACCCCTGAGCCCTAACAATAACCCTAACCCTAACCCAAACCCTAACCCCTAACACCAAAGCCTAACCCAAACGTTAACTCTAACTCGAACACTAACCTGAAACCTAATCATAAAGCTAACCGTAACCCTAAACCAAACCTAACCATGGTCAGAACCACAATGCTTTACCAGAACCCTCACCCACCCCTAACCCTAAACTACACTTCTAACCCCTAACACCTTACCATAACCATAATCCTAAGCATACACAACCCTAACCCTAAACCTAAACCTCACCCCAACCACAATGCCTAACACAAACCGTAACCTTAACTGTTACACTAAACTTAACCCTAACCTAAAATCTAACCCTAACCCTAAAACTAAACACAACCCATAAACTTAACCCTAACCCTAAACGTAACCTTAACACTAACCCGAAAACTAACCCGAACCTTAGCCATAACCCTAACCCTCACCCTATCTTAAACTTCACCCTATCCCTAACCTAAAGCTAACCCTAACTTTAACCCTAACCCTACCCCTAAACCTAACACTAACCTTAACCTTGGCCCACCAGTCACCCTACACCTAACCCTTACGATAACTCTGACCCTAATCCTCCCCCTAAACCTAATCCTAATCCTAACCCTACCCTAACTCCAACCTAACCTTAACCTTAACTTTAACCCTACCATAAAATTAAACCTAACCCTAAACCCTAATCCTAACTCTAACCCTAACCCTAACCTTAACACATACCCAAAACCTTCACCTTAAGTGTAAACGTAACTCTAATTCTTACCCTAACCCTAAATAAAACCCTACCCTAAACCTAACCAAAACACCCCTAACCCTAACTCTAACCCTAATCCTTAGCCCAGACCTAACCATAACCCTAAACCTACCCTAACTTTATTCAAACCCTAACCTTAAACAAAACTAAAACAAACCCTAAACCTATCCCTAACCCTACCCCTGACACTAATCTGAACAATAACCCCTAGCCCTAACCCTAACCCAAACGCTTAACATCAACTTCACCCTAACCCTATCCTAAAACTAAACATAACACTAAATCTCCCCCAACCATGAACCTAACCCAATCCTAACCATAAAACTAACCCTAAACTTAACCCTAACCCTGACCCTGACCCTAACTCTAACCTTAATCCTAACCATAAAAATTACCCTACACACTCAGCTTAAATGGAAACCTACCACTAACCCACACCCTAACATCTAAACCTAAACCCGACCCTTAACCTAACCCTATCTCTAACCTTATCCTAGCCCTACACCTAAACATGACTTAATCCTAACACTTACCCTAAACCTGACCCTAAACCTAACCTTTACCTTAAACCTAATCCTAACCTGAACCCTAACCCCTACCCCAAACCCTAAGCTCAACCCTCACCCTTAAATTAAACTTCACCCTATCCCGAACTCTAACTTTAAACCGAATCCTAATCCTAACTCTAAACCTAACCCTAAACCTGACTCTAACATTAACCCAAACACCTAACCCTAACCCTAACAAACAGTAAGCCTAACCCTAACCCTAACCCTAACCTGACCCTAACCTTAACCCAAACACCTAACCCTAACACTAAACCTAACCCTAACCCTCATCCTTAACCTAAACTGCACCCTAACCCTGACCCTGAAACTAAACATAACACTAAATCTCCCCCTAACCCTGACCGTAACCCAAATCCTAACCATAAACCTAACCCTAACCCGAACCTTAACCCTAACCCTGACCCTAACTCTAACTCTAACCCTAATCCAACCCTAAAACTTACCCTACAAACTCAACTTAAATGGAAACCTAGCACTAACCCTCACCCTAACATCTAAACCTAACCCCAACCCTTAACCTCACCCTATCTCTAACCTTAACCATGCCCTAGCCTAACCATGATTTAACCCTAACACTTACCCGAAACCTAATCTTAAACCTAAACCTAAAACGAACCTTAACCCTAACCCTAACCCCTAACCCTAAGCTCAACCCTCACTCTTCACTTAAATTTCACCCAAACACTAACCCTAAAACGAACCCAACACTAACCCTAAACGCAAACATAAACCTGACCCTAACGTTAACCCAAACACCTAACCCGAACCCTAACGCTAACCCGAACTCTAAACCGAACCCTAAACTGACCCTAACCTTAACCCAAACACCTAACCCTAACACTAACCCTAAACATAACCCTCATCCTTAACCTAAACTTCACCCTAAACCTAAGCCTAAGCCTAACCCTAAAACTAAACCTAAACCTAACCCTAAACTATCACCTGACTCTAGCCCGAACGCTAAACCTAACAATGACCCTAACCATAACACCCTAAAACATCAGCTTAACTGTAAACCTAACACTTACCCTCAGACGAACCCCTAACCCTTTCACAAACCCTAACCCGATCCCTAATCCTAAACCTAACGCTGACGTAAACCTAACCCTTCCCCTAAACCTAAACTTAAACCTAACCTTAACTCTACCTATACCTAAACCAAACAATAACTCGAATCCTGACCCTAACCCTAACCCTAAACTCAGCACTAAGTATAATTCTAAACCTAACCCTAACCCTAACCCAGCCCAACCCTTTACCGTAAACCTACTCTTAACCCTAACCTTACCTACCCTAAACCTAACACTAACGCTAACCTTAACCCTAACTCTAACATTAACCCTAACTTTTAGCGTAACCCTCACTATTAACTGAAACTTCACCCGAACCCTAACCCTAACTCTAACCATAACCATAACACTTACCCTGAACACTCACCATAACTGTAAAACTAACCGTAACCCTCACCCTAACCCCTAACCGTATCCCCAACCCTAACCCTAATGCTATCCGTAACCCTAACCCTAACACTAACCTGAACCCCTGAGCCCTAACAATAACCCTAACCCAAACCCTAACCCCTAACACCAAAGCCTAACCCAAACGTTAACTCTAACTCGAACACTAACCTGAAACCTAATCATAAAGCTAACCGTAACCCTAAACCAAACCTAACCATGGTCAGAACCACAATGCTTTACCAGAACCCTCACCCACCCCTAACCCTAAACTACACTTCTAACCCCTAACACCTTACCATAACCATAATCCTAAGCATACACAACCCTAACCCTAAACCTAAACCTCACCCTAACCACAATGCCTAACACAAACCGTAACCTTAACTGTTACACTAAACTTAACCCTAACCTAAAATCTAACCCTAACCCTAAAACTAAACACAACCCATAAACTTAACCCTAACCCTAAACGTAACCTTAACACTAACCCGAAAACTAACCCGAACCTTAGCCATAACCCTAACCCTCACCCTATCTTAAACTTCACCCTATCCCTAACCTAAAGCTAACCCTAACTTTAACCCTAACCCTACCCCTAAACCTAACACTAACCTTAACCTTGGCCCACCAGTCACCCTACACCTAACCCTTACGATAACTCTGACCCTAAACCTCACTCTAAACCTAATCCTAATCCTAACCCTACCCTAACTCCAACCTAACCTTAACCTTAACTTTAACCCTACCATAAAATTAAACCTAACCCTAAACCCTAATCCTAACTCTAACCCTAACCCTAACCGTAACACATACCCAAAACCTTCACCTTAAGTGTAAACGTAACTCTAATTCTTACCCTAACCCTAAATAAAACCCTACCCTAAACCTAACCAAAACACCCCTAACCCTAACTCTAACCCTAATCCTTAGCCCAGACCTAACCATAACCCTAAACCTACCCTAACTTTATTCAAACCCTAACCTTAAACAAAACTAAAACAAACCCTAAACCTATCCCTAACCCTACCCCTGACACTAATCTGAACAATAACCCCTAGCCCTAACCCTAACCCGCACGCTTAACATCAACTTCACCCTAACCCTATCCTAAAACTAAACATAACACTAAATCTCCCCCAACCATGAACCTAACCCAATCCTAACCATAAAACTAACCCTAAACTTAACCCTAACCCTGACCCTGACCCTAACTCTAACCTTAATCCTAACCATAAAAATTACCCTACACACTCAGCTTAAATGGAAACCTACCACTAACTCACACCCTAACATCTAAACCTAAACCCAACCCTTAACCTAACCCTATCTCTAACCTTATCCTAGCCCTACACCTAAACATGACTTAATCCTAACACTTACCCTAAACCTGACCCTAAACCTAACCTTTACCTTAAACCTAATCCTAACCTGAACCCTAACCCCTACCCCAAACCCTAAGCTCAACCCTCACCCTTAAATTAAACTTCACCCTATCCCGAACTCTAACTTTAAACCGAATCCTAATCCTAACTCTAAACCTAACCCTAAACCTGACTCTAACATTAACCCAAACACCTAACCCTAACCCTAACAAACAGTAAGCCTAACCCTAACCCTAACCCTAACCTGACCCTAACCTTAACCCAAACACCTAACCCTAACACTAAACCTAACCCTAACCCTCATCCTTAACCTAAACTGCACCCTAACCCTGACCCTGAAACTAAACATAACACTAAATCTCCCCCTAACCCTGACCGTAACCCAAATCCTAACCATAAACCTAACCCTAACCCGAACCTTAACCCTAACCCTGACCCTAACTCTAACTCTAACCCTAATCCAACCCTAAAACTTACCCTACAAACTCAACTTAAATGGAAACCTAGCACTAACCCTCACCCTAACATCTAAACCTAACCCCAACCCTTAACCTCACCCTATCTCTAACCTTAACCATGCCCTAGCCTAACCATGATTTAACCCTAACACTTACCCGAAACCTAATCTTAAACCTAAACCTAAAACGAACCTTAACCCTAACCCTAACCCCTAACCCTAAGCTCAACCCTCACTCTTCACTTAAATTTCACCCAAACACTAACCCTAAAACGAACCCAACACTAACCCTAAACGCAAACATAAACCTGACCCTAACGTTAACCCAAACACCTAACCCGAACCCTAACGCTAACCCGAACTCTAAACCGAACCCTAAACTGACCCTAACCTTAACCCAAACACCTAACCCTAACACTAACCCTAAACATAACCCTCATCCTTAACCTAAACTTCACCCTAAACCTAAGCCTAAGCCTAACCCTAAAACTAAACCTAAACCTAACCCTAAACTATCACCTGACTCTAGCCCGAACGCTAAACCTAACAATGACCCTAACCATAACACCCTAAAACATCAGCTTAACTGTAAACCTAACACTTACCCTCAGACGAACCCCTAACCCTTTCACAAACCCTAACCCGATCCCTAATCCTAAACCTAACGCTGACGTAAACCTAACCCTTCCCCTAAACCTAAACTTAAACCTAACCTTAACTCTACCTATACCGAAACCAAACAATAACTCGAATCCTGACCCTAACCCTAACCCTAAACTCAGCACTAAGTATAATTCTAAACCGAACCCTAACCCTAACCCAGCCCAACCCTTTACCGTAAACCTAGTCTTAACCCTAACCTTACCTACCCTAAACCTAACACTAACGCTAACCTTAACCCTAACTCTAACATTAACCCTAACTTTTAGCGTAACCCTCACTATTAACTGAAACTTCACCCGAACCCTAACCCTAACTCTAACCATAACCATAACACTTACCCTGAACACTCACCATAACTGTAAAACTAACCGTAACCCTCACCCTAACCCCTATCCGTATCCCCAACCCTAACCCTAATGCTATCCGTAACCCTAACCCTAACACTAACCTGAACCCCTGAGCCCTAACAATAACCCTAACCCTAACCCAAACCCTAACCCCTAACACCAAAGCCTAACCCAAACGTTAACTCTAACTCGAACACTAACCTGAAACCTAATCATAAAGCTAACCGTAACCCTAAACCAAACCTAACCATGGTCAGAACCACAATGCTTTACCAGAACCCTCACCCACCCCTAACCCTAAACTACACTTCTAACCCCTAACACCTTACCATAACCATAATCCTAAGCATACACAACCCTAACCCTAAACCTAAACCTCACCCCAACCACAATGCCTAACACAAACCGTAACCTTAACTGTTACACTAAACTTAACCCTAACCTAAAATCTAACCCTAACCCTAAAACTAAACACAACCCATAAACTTAACCCTAACCCTAAACGTAACCTTAACACTAACCCGAAAACTAACCCGAACCTTAGCCATAACCCTAACCCTCACCCTATCTTAAACTTCACCCTATCCCTAACCTAAAGCTAACCCTAACTTTAACCCTAACCCTACCCCTAAACCTAACACTAACCTTAACCTTGGCCCACCAGTCACCCTACACCTAACCCTTACGATCACTCTGACCCTAAACCTCCCCCTAAACCTAATCCTAATCCTAACCCTACCCTAACTCCAACCTAACCTTAACCTTAACTTTAACCCTACCATAAAATTAAACCTAACCCTAAACCCTAATCCTAACTCTAACCCTAACCCTAACCGTAACACATACCCAAAACCTTCACCTTAAGTGTAAACGTAACTCTAATTCTTACCCTAACCCTAAATAAAACCCTACCCTAAACCTAACCAAAACACCCCTAACCCTAACTCTAACCCTAATCCTTAGCCCAGACCTAACCATAACCCTAAACCTACCCTAACTTTATTCAAACCCTAACCTTAAACAAAACTAAAACAAACCCTAAACCTATCCCTAACCCTACCCCTGACACTAATCTGAACAATAACCCCTAGCCCTAACCCTAACCCGCACGCTTAACATCAACTTCACCCCAACCCTATCCTAAAACTAAACATAACACTAAATCTCCCCCAACCATGAACCTAACCCAATCCTAACCATAAAACTCACCCTAAACTTAACCCTAACCCTGACCCTGACCCTAACTCTAACCTTAATCCTAACCATAAAAATTACCCTACACACTCAGCTTAAATGGAAACCTACCACTAACCCACACCCTAACATCTAAACCTAAACCCAACCCTTAACCTCACCCTATCTCTAACCTTAACCATGCCCTAGCCTAACCATGATTTAACCCTAAACCTAACCCTAAACCTAATCTTAAACCTAAACCTAAAACGAACCTTAACCCTAACCCTAACCCCTAACCCTAAGCTCAACCCTCACTCTTCACTTAAATTTCACCCAAACACTAACCCTAAAACGAACCCAACACTAACCCTAAACGCAAACATAAACCTGACCCTAACGTTAACCCAAACACCTAACCCAAACCCTAACGCTAACCCGAACTCTAAACCGAACCCTAAACTGACCCTAACCTTAACCCAAACACCTAACCCTAACACTAACCCTAAACATAACCCTCATCCTTAACCTAAACTTCACCCTAAACCTAAGCCTAAGCCTAACCCTAAAACTAAACCTAAACCTAACCCTAAACTATCACCTGACTCTAGCCCGAACGCTAAACCTAACAATGACCCTAACCATAACACCCTAAAACATCAGCTTAACTGTAAACCTAACACTTACCCTCAGACGAACCCCTAACCCTTTCACAAACCCTAACCCGATCCCTAATCCTAAACCTAACGCTGACGTAAACCTAACCCTTCCCCTAAACCTAAACTTAAACCTAACCTTAACTCTACCTATACCTAAACCAAACAATAACTCGAATCCTGACCCTAACCCTAACCCTAAACTCAGCACTAAGTACAATTCTAAACCTAACCCTAACCCTAACCCAGCCCAACCCTTTACCGTAAACCTAGTCTTAACCCTAACCTTACCTACCCTAAACCTACCACTAACGCTAACCTTAACCCTAACTCTAACATTAACCCTAACTTTTAGCGTAACCCTCACTATTAACTGAAACTTCACCCGAACCCTAACCCTAACTCTAACCATAACCATAACACTTACCCTGAACACTCACCATAACTGTAAAACTAACCGTAACCCTCACCCTAACCCCTAACCGTATCCCCAACCCTAACCCTAATGCTATCCGTAACCCTAACCCTAACACTAACCTGAACCCCTGAGCCCTAACAATAACCCTAACCCTAACCCAAACCCTAACCCCTAACACCAAAGCCTAACCCAAACGTTAACTCTAACTCGAACACTAACCTGAAACCTAATCATAAAGCTAACCGTAACCCTAAACCAAACCTAACCATGGTCAGAACCACAATGCTTTACCAGAACCCTCACCCACCCCTAACCCTAAACTACACTTCTAACCCCTAACACCTTACCATAACCATAATCCTAAGCATACACAACCCTAACCCTAAACCTAAACCTCACCCCAACCACAATGCCTAACACAAACCGTAACCTTAACTGTTACACTAAACTTAACCCTAACCTAAAATCTAACCCTAACCCTAAAACTAAACACAACCCATAAACTTAACCCTAACCCTAAACGTAACCTTAACACTAACCCGAAAACTAACCCGAACCTTAGCCATAACCCTAACCCTCACCCTATCTTAAACTTCACCCTATCCCTAACCTAAAGCTAACCCTAACTTTAACCCTAACCCTACCCCTAAACCTAACACTAACCTTAACCTTGGCCCACCAGTCACCCTACACCTAACCCTTACGATCACTCTGACCCTAAACCTCCCCCTAAACCTAATCCTAATCCTAACCCTACCCTAACTCCAACCTAACCTTAACCTTAACTTTAACCCTACCATAAAATTAAACCTAACCCTAAACCCTAATCCTAACTCTAACCCTAACCCTAACCGTAACACATACCCAAAACCTTCACCTTAAGTGTAAACGTAACTCTAATTCTTACCCTAACCCTAAATAAAACCCTACCCTAAACCTAACCAAAACACCCCTAACCCTAACTCTAACCCTAATCCTTAGCCCAGACCTAACCATAACCCTAAACCTACCCTAACTTTATTCAAACCCTAACCTTAAACAAAACTAAAACAAACCCTAAACCTATCCCTAACCCTACCCCTGACACTAATCTGAACAATAACCCCTAGCCCTAACCCTAACCCGCACGCTTAACATCAACTTCACCCCAACCCTATCCTAAAACTAAACATAACACTAAATCTCCCCCAACCATGAACCTAACCCAATCCTAACCATAAAACTCACCCTAAACTTAACCCTAACCCTGACCCTGACCCTAACTCTAACCTTAATCCTAACCATAAAAATTACCCTACACACTCAGCTTAAATGGAAACCTACCACTAACCCACACCCTAACATCTAAACCTAAACCCAACCCTTAACCTAACCCTATCTCTAACCTTATCCTAGCCCTACACCTAAACATGACTTAATCCTAACACTTACCCTAAACCTGACCCTAAACCTAACCTTTACCTTAAACCTAATCCTAACCTGAACCCTAACCCCTACCCCAAACCCTAAGCTCAACCCTCACCCTTAAATTAAACTTCACCCTATCCCGAACTCTAACTTTAAACCGAATCCTAATCCTAACTCTAAACCTAACCCTAAACCTGACTCTAACATTAACCCAAACACCTAACCCTAACCCTAACAGTAAGCCTAACCCTAACCCTAACCCTAACCTGACCCTAACCTTAACCCAAACACCTAACCCTAACACTAAACCTAACCCTAACCCTCATCCTTAACCTAAACTGCACCCTAACCCTGACCCTGAAACTAAACATAACACTAAATCTCCCCCTAACCCTGACCGTAACCCAAATCCTAACCATAAACCTAACCCTAACCCGAACCTTAACCCTAACCCTGACCCTAACTCTAACTCTAACCCTAATCCAACCCTAAAACTTACCCTACAAACTCAACTTAAATGGAAACCTAGCACTAACCCTCACCCTAACATCTAAACCTAACCCCAACCCTTAACCTCACCCTATCTCTAACCTTAACCATGCCCTAGCCTAACCATGATTTAACCCTAAACCTAACCCTAAACCTAATCTTAAACCTAAACCTAAAACGAACCTTAACCCTAACCCTAACCCCTAACCCTAAGCTCAACCCTCACTCTTCACTTAAATTTCACCCAAACACTAACCCTAAAACGAACCCAACACTAACCCTAAACGCAAACATAAACCTGACCCTAACGTTAACCCAAACACCTAACCCGAACCCTAACGCTAAACCGAACTCTAAACCGAACCCTAAACTGACCCTAACCTTAACCCAAACACCTAACCCTAACACTAACCCTAAACATAACCCTCATCCTTAACCTAAACTTCACCCTAAACCTAAGCCTAAGCCTAACCCTAAAACTAAACCTAAACCTAACCCTAAACTATCACCTGACTCTAGCCCGAACGCTAAACCTAACAATGACCCTAACCATAACACCCTAAAACATCAGCTTAACTGTAAACCTAACACTTACCCTCAGACGAACCCCTAACCCTTTCACAAACCCTAACCCGATCCCTAATCCTAAACCTAACGCTGACGTAAACCTAACCCTTCCCCTAAACCTAAACTTAAACCTAACCTTAACTCTACCTATACCTAAACCAAACAATAACTCGAATCCTGACCCTAACCCTAACCCTAAACTCAGCACTAAGTATAATTCTAAACCTAACCCTAACCCTAACCCAGCCCAACCCTTTACCGTAAACCTAGTCTTAACCCTAACCTTACCTACCCTAAACCTAACACTAACGCTAACCTTAACCCTAACTCTAACATTAACCCTAACTTTTAGCGTAACCCTCACTATTAACTGAAACTTCACCCGAACCCTAACCCTAACTCTAACCATAACCATAACACTTACCCTGAACACTCACCATAACTGTAAAACTAACCGTAACCCTCACCCTAACCCCTAACCGTATCCCCAACCCTAACCCTAATGCTATCCGTAACCCTAACCCTAACACTAACCTGAACCCCTGAGCCCTAACAATAACCCTAACCCTAACCCAAACCCTAACCCCTAACACCAAAGCCTAACCCAAACGTTAACTCTAACTCGAACACTAACCTGAAACCTAATCATAAAGCTAACCGTAACCCTAAACCAAACCTAACCATGGTCAGAACCACAATGCTTTACCAGAACCCTCACCCACCCCTAACCCTAAACTACACTTCTAACCCCTAACACCTTACCATAACCATAATCCTAAGCATACACAACCCTAACCCTAAACCTAAACCTCACCCCAACCACAATGCCTAACACAAACCGTAACCTTAACTGTTACACTAAACTTAACCCTAACCTAAAATCTAACCCTAACCCTAAAACTAAACACAACCCATAAACTTAACCCTAACCCTAAACGTAACCTTAACACTAACCCGAAAACTAACCCGAACCTTAGCCATAACCCTAACCCTCACCCTATCTTAAACTTCACCCTATCCCTAACCTAAAGCTAACCCTAACTTTAACCCTAACCCTACCCCTAAACCTAACACTAACCTTAACCTTGGCCCACCAGTCACCCTACACCTAACCCTTACGATAACTCTGACCCTAAACCTCCCCCTAAACCTAATCCTAATCCTAACCCTACCCTAACTCCAACCTAACCTTAACCTTAACTTTAACCCTACCATAAAATTAAACCTAACCCTAAACCCTAATCCTAACTCTAACCCTAACCCTAACCGTAACACATACCCAAAACCTTCACCTTAAGTGTAAACGTAACTCTAATTCTTACCCTAACCCTAAATAAAACCCTACCCTAAACCTAACCAAAACACCCCTAACCCTAACTCTAACCCTAATCCTTAGCCCAGACCTAACCATAACCCTAAACCTACCCTAACTTTATTCAAACCCTAACCTTAAACAAAACTAAAACAAACCCTAAACCTATCCCTAACCCTACCCCTGACACTAATCTGAACAATAACCCCTAGCCCTAACCCTAACCCGCACGCTTAACATCAACTTCACCCCAACCCTATCCTAAAACTAAACATAACACTAAATCTCCCCCAACCATGAACCTAACCCAATCCTAACCATAAAACTCACCCTAAACTTAACCCTAACCCTGACCCTGACCCTAACTCTAACCTTAATCCTAACCATAAAAATTACCCTACACACTCAGCTTAAATGGAAACCTACCACTAACCCACACCCTAACATCTAAACCTAAACCCAACCCTTAACCTCACCCTATCTCTAACCTTAACCATGCCCTAGCCTAACCATGATTTAACCCTAAACCTAACCCTAAACCTAATCTTAAACCTAAACCTAAAACGAACCTTAACCCTAACCCTAACCCCTAACCCTAAGCTCAACCCTCACTCTTCACTTAAATTTCACCCAAACACTAACCCTAAAACGAACCCAACACTAACCCTAAACGCAAACATAAACCTGACCCTAACGTTAACCCAAACACCTAACCCAAACCCTAACGCTAACCCGAACTCTAAACCGAACCCTAAACTGACCCTAACCTTAACCCAAACACCTAACCCTAACACTAACCCTAAACATAACCCTCATCCTTAACCTAAACTTCACCCTAAACCTAAGCCTAAGCCTAACCCTAAAACTAAACCTAAACCTAACCCTAAACTATCACCTGACTCTAGCCCGAACGCTAAACCTAACAATGACCCTAACCATAACACCCTAAAACATCAGCTTAACTGTAAACCTAACACTTACCCTCAGACGAACCCCTAACCCTTTCACAAACCCTAACCCGATCCCTAATCCTAAACCTAACGCTGACGTAAACCTAACCCTTCCCCTAAACCTAAACTTAAACCTAACCTTAACTCTACCTATACCTAAACCAAACAATAACTCGAATCCTGACCCTAACCCTAACCCTAAACTCAGCACTAAGTACAATTCTAAACCTAACCCTAACCCTAACCCAGCCCAACCCTTTACCGTAAACCTAGTCTTAACCCTAACCTTACCTACCCTAAACCTACCACTAACGCTAACCTTAACCCTAACTCTAACATTAACCCTAACTTTTAGCGTAACCCTCACTATTAACTGAAACTTCACCCGAACCCTAACCCTAACTCTAACCATAACCATAACACTTACCCTGAACACTCACCATAACTGTAAAACTAACCGTAACCCTCACCCTAACCCCTAACCGTATCCCCAACCCTAACCCTAATGCTATCCGTAACCCTAACCCTAACACTAACCTGAACCCCTGAGCCCTAACAATAACCCTAACCCTAACCCAAACCCTAACCCCTAACACCAAAGCCTAACCCAAACGTTAACTCTAACTCGAACACTAACCTGAAACCTAATCATAAAGCTAACCGTAACCCTAAACCAAACCTAACCATGGTCAGAACCACAATGCTTTACCAGAACCCTCACCCACCCCTAACCCTAAACTACACTTCTAACCCCTAACACCTTACCATAACCATAATCCTAAGCATACACAACCCTAACCCTAAACCTAAACCTCACCCCAACCACAATGCCTAACACAAACCGTAACCTTAACTGTTACACTAAACTTAACCCTAACCTAAAATCTAACCCTAACCCTAAAACTAAACACAACCCATAAACTTAACCCTAACCCTAAACGTAACCTTAACACTAACCCGAAAACTAACCCGAACCTTAGCCATAACCCTAACCCTCACCCTATCTTAAACTTCACCCTATCCCTAACCTAAAGCTAACCCTAACTTTAACCCTAACCCTACCCCTAAACCTAACACTAACCTTAACCTTGGCCCACCAGTCACCCTACACCTAACCCTTACGATAACTCTGACCCTAAACCTCCCCCTAAACCTAATCCTAATCCTAACCCTACCCTAACTCCAACCTAACCTTAACCTTAACTTTAACCCTACCATAAAATTAAACCTAACCCTAAACCCTAATCCTAACTCTAACCCTAACCCTAACCGTAACACATACCCAAAACCTTCACCTTAAGTGTAAACGTAACTCTAATTCTTACCCTAACCCTAAATAAAACCCTACCCTAAACCTAACCAAAACACCCCTAACCCTAACTCTAACCCTAATCCTTAGCCCAGACCTAACCATAACCCTAAACCTACCCTAACTTTATTCAAACCCTAACCTTAAACAAAACTAAAACAAACCCTAAACCTATCCCTAACCCTACCCCTGACACTAATCTGAACAATAACCCCTAGCCCTAACCCTAACCCGCACGCTTAACATCAACTTCACCCCAACCCTATCCTAAAACTAAACATAACACTAAATCTCCCCCAACCATGAACCTAACCCAATCCTAACCATAAAACTCACCCTAAACTTAACCCTAACCCTGACCCTGACCCTAACTCTAACCTTAATCCTAACCATAAAAATTACCCTACACACTCAGCTTAAATGGAAACCTACCACTAACCCACACCCTAACATCTAAACCTAAACCCAACCCTTAACCTAACCCTATCTCTAACCTTATCCTAGCCCTACACCTAAACATGACTTAATCCTAACACTTACCCTAAACCTGACCCTAAACCTAACCTTTACCTTAAACCTAATCCTAACCTGAACCCTAACCCCTACCCCAAACCCTAAGCTCAACCCTCACCCTTAAATTAAACTTCACCCTATCCCGAACTCTAACTTTAAACCGAATCCTAATCCTAACTCTAAACCTAACCCTAAACCTGACTCTAACATTAACCCAAACACCTAACCCTAACCCTAACAGTAAGCCTAACCCTAACCCTAACCCTAACCTGACCCTAACCTTAACCCAAACACCTAACCCTAACACTAAACCTAACCCTAACCCTCATCCTTAACCTAAACTGCACCCTAACCCTGACCCTGAAACTAAACATAACACTAAATCTCCCCCTAACCCTGACCGTAACCCAAATCCTAACCATAAACCTAACCCTAACCCGAACCTTAACCCTAACCCTGACCCTAACTCTAACTCTAACCCTAATCCAACCCTAAAACTTACCCTACAAACTCAACTTAAATGGAAACCTAGCACTAACCCTCACCCTAACATCTAAACCTAACCCCAACCCTTAACCTCACCCTATCTCTAACCTTAACCATGCCCTAGCCTAACCATGATTTAACCCTAAACCTAACCCTAAACCTAATCTTAAACCTAAACCTAAAACGAACCTTAACCCTAACCCTAACCCCTAACCCTAAGCTCAACCCTCACTCTTCACTTAAATTTCACCCAAACACTAACCCTAAAACGAACCCAACACTAACCCTAAACGCAAACATAAACCTGACCCTAACGTTAACCCAAACACCTAACCCGAACCCTAACGCTAAACCGAACTCTAAACCGAACCCTAAACTGACCCTAACCTTAACCCAAACACCTAACCCTAACACTAACCCTAAACATAACCCTCATCCTTAACCTAAACTTCACCCTAAACCTAAGCCTAAGCCTAACCCTAAAACTAAACCTAAACCTAACCCTAAACTATCACCTGACTCTAGCCCGAACGCTAAACCTAACAATGACCCTAACCATAACACCCTAAAACATCAGCTTAACTGTAAACCTAACACTTACCCTCAGACGAACCCCTAACCCTTTCACAAACCCTAACCCGATCCCTAATCCTAAACCTAACGCTGACGTAAACCTAACCCTTCCCCTAAACCTAAACTTAAACCTAACCTTAACTCTACCTATACCTAAACCAAACAATAACTCGAATCCTGACCCTAACCCTAACCCTAAACTCAGCACTAAGTATAATTCTAAACCTAACCCTAACCCTAACCCAGCCCAACCCTTTACCGTAAACCTAGTCTTAACCCTAACCTTACCTACCCTAAACCTAACACTAACGCTAACCTTAACCCTAACTCTAACATTAACCCTAACTTTTAGCGTAACCCTCACTATTAACTGAAACTTCACCCGAACCCTAACCCTAACTCTAACCATAACCATAACACTTACCCTGAACACTCACCATAACTGTAAAACTAACCGTAACCCTCACCCTAACCCCTAACCGTATCCCCAACCCTAACCCTAATGCTATCCGTAACCCTAACCCTAACACTAACCTGAACCCCTGAGCCCTAACAATAACCCTAACCCTAACCCAAACCCTAACCCCTAACACCAAAGCCTAACCCAAACGTTAACTCTAACTCGAACACTAACCTGAAACCTAATCATAAAGCTAACCGTAACCCTAAACCAAACCTAACCATGGTCAGAACCACAATGCTTTACCAGAACCCTCACCCACCCCTAACCCTAAACTACACTTCTAACCCCTAACACCTTACCATAACCATAATCCTAAGCATACACAACCCTAACCCTAAACCTAAACCTCACCCCAACCACAATGCCTAACACAAACCGTAACCTTAACTGTTACACTAAACTTAACCCTAACCTAAAATCTAACCCTAACCCTAAAACTAAACACAACCCATAAACTTAACCCTAACCCTAAACGTAACCTTAACACTAACCCGAAAACTAACCCGAACCTTAGCCATAACCCTAACCCTCACCCTATCTTAAACTTCACCCTATCCCTAACCTAAAGCTAACCCTAACTTTAACCCTAACCCTACCCCTAAACCTAACACTAACCTTAACCTTGGCCCACCAGTCACCCTACACCTAACCCTTACGATAACTCTGACCCTAAACCTCCCCCTAAACCTAATCCTAATCCTAACCCTACCCTAACTCCAACCTAACCTTAACCTTAACTTTAACCCTACCATAAAATTAAACCTAACCCTAAACCCTAATCCTAACTCTAACCCTAACCCTAACCGTAACACATACCCAAAACCTTCACCTTAAGTGTAAACGTAACTCTAATTCTTACCCTAACCCTAAATAAAACCCTACCCTAAACCTAACCAAAACACCCCTAACCCTAACTCTAACCCTAATCCTTAGCCCAGACCTAACCATAACCCTAAACCTACCCTAACTTTATTCAAACCCTAACCTTAAACAAAACTAAAACAAACCCTAAACCTATCCCTAACCCTACCCCTGACACTAATCTGAACAATAACCCCTAGCCCTAACCCTAACCCGCACGCTTAACATCAACTTCACCCCAACCCTATCCTAAAACTAAACATAACACTAAATCTCCCCCAACCATGAACCTAACCCAATCCTAACCATAAAACTAACCCTAAACTTAACCCTAACCCTGACCCTGACCCTAACTCTAACCTTAATCCTAACCATAAAAATTACCCTACACACTCAGCTTAAATGGAAACCTACCACTAACCCACACCCTAACATCTAAACCTAAACCCAACCCTTAACCTAACCCTATCTCTAACCTTATCCTAGCCCTACACCTAAACATGACTTAATCCTAACACTTACCCTAAACCTGACCCTAAACCTAACTTTTACCTTAAACCTAATCCTAACCTGAACCCTAACCCCTACCCCAAACCCTTAGCTCAACCCTCACCCTTAAATTAAACTTCACCCTATCCCGAACTCTAACTTTAAACCGAATCCTAATCCTAACTCTAAACCTAACCCTAAACCTGACTCTAACATTAACCCAAACACCTAACCCTAACCCTAACAGTAAGCCTAACCCTAACCCTAACCCTAACCTGACCCTAACCTTAACCCAAACACCTAACCCTAACACTAAACCTAACCCTAACCCTCATCCTTAACCTAAACTGCACCCTAACCCTGACCCTGAAACTAAACATAACACTAAATCTCCCCCTAACCCTGACCGTAACCCAAATCCTAACCATAAACCTAACCCTAACCCGAACCTTAACCCTAACCCTGACCCTAACTCTAACTCTAACCCTAATCCAACCCTAAAACTTACCCTTCAAACTCAACTTAAATGGAAACCTAGCACTAACCCTCACCTTAACATCTAAACCTAACCCCAACCCTTAACCTCACCCTATCTCTAACCTTAACCATGCCCTAGCCTAACCATGATTTAACCCTAAACCTAACCCTAAACCTAATCTTAAACCTAAACCTAAAACGAACCTTAACCCTAACCCTAACCCCTAACCCTAAGCTCAACCCTCACTCTTCACTTAAATTTCACCCAAACACTAACCCTAAAACGAACCCAACACTAACCCTAAACGCAAACATAAACCTGACCCTAACGTTAACCCAAACACCTAACCCGAACCCTAACGCTAACCCGAACTCTAAACCGAACCCTAAACTGACCCTAACCTTAACCCAAACACCTAACCCTAACACTAACCCTAAACATAACCCTCATCCTTAACCTAAACTTCACCCTAAACCTAAGCCTAAGCCTAACCCTAAAACTAAACCTAAACCTAACCCTAAACTATCACCTGACTCTAGCCCGAACGCTAAACCTAACAATGACCCTAACCATAACACCCTAAAACATCAGCTTAACTGTAAACCTAACACTTACCCTCAGACGAACCCCTAACCCTTTCACAAACCCTAACCCGATCCCTAATCCTAAACCTAACGCTGACGTAAACCTAACCCTTCCCCTAAACCTAAACTTAAACCTAACCTTAACTCTACCTATACCGAAACCAAACAATAACTCGAATCCTGACCCTAACCCTAACCCTAAACTCAGCACTAAGTATAATTCTAAACCTAACCCTAACCCTAACCCAGCCCAACCCTTTACCGTAAACCTAGTCTTAACCCTAACCTTACCTACCCTAAACCTAACACTAACGCTAACCTTAACCCTAACTCTAACATTAACCCTAACTTTTAGCGTAACCCTCACTATTAACTGAAACTTCACCCGAACCCTAACCCTAACTCTAACCATAACCATAACACTTACCCTGAACACTCACCATAACTGTAAAACTAACCGTAACCCTCACCCTAACCCCTAACCGTATCCCCAACCCTAACCCTAATGCTATCCGTAACCCTAACCCTAACACTAACCTGAACCCCTGAGCCCTAACAATAACCCTAACCCTAACCCAAACCCTAACCCCTAACACCAAAGCCTAACCCAAACGTTAACTCTAACTCGAACACTAACCTGAAACCTAATCATAAGAGCTAACCGTAACCCTAAACCAAACCTAACCATGGTCAGAACCACAATGCTTTACCAGAACCCTCACCCACCCCTAACCCTAAACTACACTTCTAACCCCTAACACCTTACCATAACCATAATCCTAAGCATACACAACCCTAACCCTAAACCTAAACCTCACCCCAACCACAATGCCTAACACAAACCGTAACCTTAACTGTTACACTAAACTTAACCCTAACCTAAAATCTAACCCTAACCCTAAAACTAAACACAACCCATAAACTTAACCCTAACCCTAAACGTAACCTTAACACTAACCCGAAAACTAACCCGAACCTTAGCCATAACCCTAACCCTCACCCTATCTTAAACTTCACCCTATCCCTAACCTAAAGCTAACCCTAACTTTAACCCTAACCCTACCCCTAAACCTAACACTAACCTTAACCTTGGCCCACCAGTCACCCTACACCTAACCCTTACGATCACTCTGACCCTAAACCTCCCCCTAAACCTAATCCTAATCCTAACCCTACCCTAACTCCAACCTAACCTTAACCTTAACTTTAACCCTACCATAAAATTAAACCTAACCCTAAACCCTAATCCTAACTCTAACCCTAACCCTAACCGTAACACATACCCAAAACCTTCACCTTAAGTGTAAACGTAACTCTAATTCTTACCCTAACCCTAAATAAAACCCTACCCTAAACCTAACCAAAACACTCCTAACCCTAACTCTAACCCTAATCCTTAGCCCAGACCTAACCATAACCCTAAACCTACCCTAACTTTATTCAAACCCTAACCTTAAACAAAACTAAAACAAACCCTAAACCTATGCCTAACCCTACCCCTGACACTAATCTGAACAATAACCCCTAGCCCTAACCCTAACCCGCACGCTTAACATCAACTTCACCCCAACCCTATCCTAAAACTAAACATAACACTAAATCTCCCCCAACCATGAACCTAACCCAATCCTAACCATAAAACTAACCCTAAACTTAACCCTAACCCTGACCCTGACCCTAACTCTAACCTTAATCCTAACCATAAAAATTACCCTACACACTCAGCTTAAATGGAAACCTACCACTAACCCACACCCTAACATCTAAACCTAAACCCAACCCTTAACCTCACCCTATCTCTAACCTTAACCATGCCCTAGCCTAACCATGATTTAACCCTAAACCTAACCCGAAACCTAATCTTAAACCTAAACCTAAAACGAACCTTAACCCTAACCCTAACCCCTAACCCTAAGCTCAACCCTCACTCTTCACTTAAATTTCACCCAAACACTAACCCTAAAACGAACCCAACACTAACCCTAAACGCAAACATAAACCTGACCCTAACGTTAACCCAAACACCTAACCCGAACCCTAACGCTAACCCGAACTCTAAACCGAACCCTAAACTGACCCTAACCTTAACCCAAACACCTAACCCTAACACTAACCCTAAACATAACCCTCATCCTTAACCTAAACTTCACCCTAAACCTAAGCCTAAGCCTAACCCTAAAACTAAACCTAAACCTAACCCTAAACTATCACCTAACTCTAGCCCGAACGCTAAACCTAACAATGACCCTAACCATAACACCCTAAAACATCAGCTTAACTGTAAACCTAACACTTACCCTCAGACGAACCCCTAACCCTTTCACAAACCCTAACCCGATCCCTAATCCTAAACCTAACGCTGACGTAAACCTAACCCTTCCCCTAAACCTAAACTTAAACCTAACCTTAACTCTACCTATACCTAAACCAAACAATAACTCGAATCCTGACCCTAACCCTAACCCTAAACTCAGCACTAAGTATAATTCTAAACCGAACCCTAACCCTAACCCTAACCCAGCCCAACCCTTTACCGTAAACCTAGTCTTAACCCTAACCTTACCTACCCTAAACCTAACACTAACGCTAACCTTAACCCTAACTCTAACATTAACCCTAACTTTTAGCGTAACCCTCACTATTAACTGAAACTTCACCCGAACCCTAACCCTAACTCTAACCATAACCATAACACTTACCCTGAACACTCACCATAACTGTAAAACTAACCGTAACCCTCACCCTAACCCCTAACCGTATCCCCAACCCTAACCCTAATGCTATCCGTAACCCTAACCCTAACACTAACCTGAACCCCTGAGCCCTAACAATAACCCTAACCCTAACCCAAACCCTAACCCCTAACACCAAAGCCTAACCCAAACGTTAACTCTAACTCGAACACTAACCTGAAACCTAATCATAAAGCTAACCGTAACCCTAAACCAAACCTAACCATGGTCAGAACCACAATGCTTTACCAGAACCCTCACCCACCCCTAACCCTAAACTACACTTCTAACCCCTAACACCTTACCATAACCATAATCCTAAGCATACACAACCCTAACCCTAAACCTAAACCTCACCCCAACCACAATGCCTAACACAAACCGTAACCTTAACTGTTACACTAAACTTAACCCTAACCTAAAATCTAACCCTAACCCTAAAACTAAACACAACCCATAAACTTCACCCTAACCCTAAACGTAACCTTAACACTAACCCGAAAACTAACCCGAACCTTAGCCATAACCCTAACCCTCACCCTATCTTAAACTTCACCCTATCCCTAACCTAAAGCTAACCCTAACTTTAACCCCAACCCTACCCCTAAACCTAACACTAACCTTAACCTTGGCCCACCAGTCACCCTACACCTAACCCTTACGATAACTCTGACCCTAAACCTCCCCCTAAACCTAATCCTAATCCTAACCCTACCCTAACTCCAACCTAACCTTAACCTTAACTTTAACCCTACCATAAAATTAAACCTAACCCTAAACCCTAATCCCAACTCTAACCCTAACCCTAACCGTAACACATACCCAAAACCTTCACCTTAAGTGTAAACGTAACTCTAATTCTTACCCTAACCCTAAATAAAACCCTACCCTAAACCTAACCAAAACACCCCTAACCCTAACTCTAACCCTAATCCTTAGCCCAGACCTAACCATAACCCTAAACCTACCCTAACTTTATTCAAACCCTAACCTTAAACAAAACTAAAACAAACCCTAAACCTATCCCTAACCCTACCCCTGACACTAATCTGAACAATAACCCCTATCCCTAACCCTAACCTGCACGCTTAACATCAACTTCACCCTAACCCTATCCTAAAACTAAACATAACACTAAATCTCCCCCAACAATGAACCTAACCCAATCCTAACCATAAAACTAACCCTAAACTTAACCCTAACGCTGACCCTGACCCTAACTCTAACCTTAATCCTAACCATAAAAATTACCCTACACACTCAGCTTAAATGGAAACCTACCACTAACCCACACCCTAACATCTAAACCTAAACCCGACCCTTAACCTAACCCTATCTCTAACCTTATCCTAGCCCTACACCTAAACATGACTTAATCCTAACACTTACCCTAAACCTGACCCTAAACCTAACCTTTACCTTAAACCTAATCCTAACCTGAACCCTAACCCCTACCCCAAACCCTAAGCTCAACCCTCACCCTTAAATTAAACTTCACCCTATCCCGAACTCTAACTTTAAACCGAATCCTAATCCTAACTCTAAACCTAACCCTAAACCTGACTCTAACATTAACCCAAACACCTAACCCTAACCCTAACAAACAGTAAGCCTAACCCTAACCCTAACCCTAACCTGACCCTAACCTTAACCCAAACACCTAACCCTAACACTAAACCTAACCCTAACCCTCATCCTTAACCTAAACTGCACCCTAACCCTGACCCTGAAACTAAACATAACACTAAATCTCCCCCTAACCCTGACCGTAACCCAAATCCTAACCATAAACCTAACCCTAACCCGAACCTTAACCCTAACCCTGACCCTAACTCTAACTCTAACCCTAATCCAACCCTAAAACTTACCCTACAAACTCAACTTAAATGGAAACCTAGCACTAACCCTCACCCTAACATCTAAACCTAACCCCAACCCTTAACCTCACCCTATCTCTAACCTTAACCATGCCCTAGCCTAACCATGATTTAACCCTAACACTTACCCGAAACCTAATCTTAAACCTAAACCTAAAACGAACCTTAACCCTAACCCTAACCCCTAACCCTAAGCTCAACCCTCACTCTTCACTTAAATTTCACCCAAACACTAACCCTAAAACGAACCCAACACTAACCCTAAACGCAAACATAAACCTGACCCTAACGTTAACCCAAACACCTAACCCGAACCCTAACGCTAACCCGAACTCTAAACCGAACCCTAAACTGACCCTAACCTTAACCCAAACACCTAACCCTAACACTAACCCTAAACATAACCCTCATCCTTAACCTAAACTTCACCCTAAACCTAAGCCTAAGCCTAACCCTAAAACTAAACCTAAACCTAACCCTAAACTGTCACCTAACTCTAGCCCGAACGCTAAACCTAACAATGACCCTAACCATAACACCCTAAAACATCAGCTTAACTGTAAACCTAACACTTACCCTCAGACGAACCCCTAACCCTTTCACAAACCCTAACCCGATCCCTAATCCTAAACCTAACGCTGACGTAAACCTATCCCTTCCCCTAAACCTAAACTTAAACCTAACCTTAACTCTACCTATACCTAAACCAAACAATAACTCGAATCCTGACCCTAACCCTAACCCTAAACTCAGCACTAAGTATAATTCTAAACCTAACCCTAACCCTAACCCAGCCCAACCCTTTACCGTAAACCTAGTCTTAACCCTAACCTTACCTACCCTAAACCTAACACTAACGCTAACCTTAACCCTAACTCTAACATTAACCCTAACTTTTAGCGTAACCCTCACTATTAACTGAAACTTCACCCGAACCCTAACCCTAACTCTAACCATAACCATAACACTTACCCTGAACACTCACCATAACTGTAAAACTAACCGTAACCCTCACCCTAACCCCTAACCGTATCCCCAACCCTAACCCTAATGCTATCCGTAACCCTAACCCTAACACTAACCTGAACCCCTGAGCCCTAACAATAACCCTAACCCTAACCCTAACTCAAACCCTAACCCCTAACACCAAAGCCTAACCCAAACGTTAACTCTAACTCGAACACTAACCTGAAACCTAATCATAAAGCTAACCGTAACCCTAAACCAAACCTAACCATGGTCAGAACCACAATGCTTTACCAGAACCCTCACCCACCCCTAACCCTAAACTACACTTCTAACCCCTAACACCTTACCATAACCATAATCCTAAGCATACACAACCCTAACCCTAAACCTAAACCTCACCCCAACCACAATGCCTAACACAAACCGTAACCTTAACTGTTACACTAAACTTAACCCTAACCTAAAATCTAACCCTAACCCTAAAACTAAACACAACCCATAAACTTCACCCTAACCCTAAACGTAACCTTAACACTAACCCGAAAACTAACCCGAACCTTAGCCATAACCCTAACCCTCACCCTATCTTAAACTTCACCCTATCCCTAACCTAAAGCTAACCCTAACTTTAACCCCAACCCTACCCCTAAACCTAACACTAACCTTAACCTTGGCCCACCAGTCACCCTACACCTAACCCTTACGATAACTCTGACCCTAAACCTCACCCTAAACCTAATCCTAATCCTAACCCTACCCTAACTCCAACCTAACCTTAACCTTAACTTTAACCCTACCATAAAATTAAACCTAACCCTAAACCCTAATCCCAACTCTAACCCTAACCCTAACCGTAACACATACCCAAAACCTTCACCTTAAGTGTAAACGTAACTCTAATTCTTACCCTAACCCTAAATAAAACCCTACCCTAAACCTAACCAAAACACCCCTAACCCTAACTCTAACCCTAATCCTTAGCCCAGACCTAACCATAACCCTAAACCTACCCTAACTTTATTCAAACCCTAACCTTAAACAAAACTAAAATAAACCCTAAACCTATCCCTAACCCTACCCCTGACACTAATCTGAACAATAACCCCTAGCCCTAACCCTAACCTGCACGCTTAACATCAACTTCACCCTAACCCTATCCTAAAACTAAACATAACACTAAATCTCCCCCAACAATGAACCTAACCCAATCCTAACCATAAAACTAACCCTAAACTTAACCCTAACGCTGACCCTGACCCTAACTCTAACCTTAATCCTAACCATAAAAATTACCCTACACACTCAGCTTAAATGGAAACCTACCACTAACCCACACCCTAACATCTAAACCTAAACCCGACCCTTAACCTAACCCTATCTCTAACCTTATCCTAGCCCTACACCTAAACATGACTTAATCCTAACACTTACCCTAAACCTGACCCTAAACCTAACCTTTACCTTAAACCTAATCCTAACCTGAACCCTAACCCCTACCCCAAACCCTAAGCTCAACCCTCACCCTTAAATTAAACTTCACCCTATCCCGAACTCTAACTTTAAACCGAATCCTAATCCTAACTCTAAACCTAACCCTAAACCTGACTCTAACATTAACCCAAACACCTAACCCTAACCCTAACAAACAGTAAGCCTAACCCTAACCCTAACCCTAACCTGACCCTAACCTTAACCCAAACACCTAACCCTAACACTAAACCTAACCCTAACCCTCATCCTTAACCTAAACTGCACCCTAACCCTGACCCTGAAACTAAACATAACACTAAATCTCCCCCTAACCCTGACCGTAACCCAAATCCTAACCATAAACCTAACCCTAACCCGAACCTTAACCCTAACCCTGACCCTAACTCTAACTCTAACCCTAATCCAACCCTAAAACTTACCCTACAAACTCAACTTAAATGGAAACCTAGCACTAACCCTCACCCTAACATCTAAACCTAACCCCAACCCTTAACCTCACCCTATCTCTAACCTTAACCATGCCCTAGCCTAACCATGATTTAACCCTAACACTTACCCGAAACCTAATCTTAAACCTAAACCTAAAACGAACCTTAACCCTAACCCTAACCCCTAACCCTAAGCTCAACCCTCACTCTTCACTTAAATTTCACCCAAACACTAACCCTAAAACGAACCCAACACTAACCCTAAACGCAAACATAAACCTGACCCTAACGTTAACCCAAACACCTAACCCGAACCCTAACGCTAACCCGAACTCTAAACCGAACCCTAAACTGACCCTAACCTTAACCCAAACACCTAACCCTAACACTAACCCTAAACATAACCCTCATCCTTAACCTAAACTTCACCCTAAACCTAAGCCTAAGCCTAACCCTAAAACTAAACCTAAACCTAACCCTAAACTGTCACCTAACTCTAGCCCGAACGCTAAACCTAACAATGACCCTAACCATAACACCCTAAAACATCAGCTTAACTGTAAACCTAACACTTACCCTCAGACGAACCCCTAACCCTTTCACAAACCCTAACCCGATCCCTAATCCTAAACCTAACGCTGACGTAAACCTATCCCTTCCCCTAAACCTAAACTTAAACCTAACCTTAACTCTACCTATACCTAAACCAAACAATAACTCGAATCCTGACCCTAACCCTAACCCTAAACTCAGCACTAAGTATAATTCTAAACCTAACCCTAACCCTAACCCAGCCCAACCCTTTACCGTAAACCTAGTCTTAACCCTAACCTTACCTACCCTAAACCTAACACTAACGCTAACCTTAACCCTAACTCTAACATTAACCCTAACTTTTAGCGTAACCCTCACTATTAACTGAAACTTCACCCGAACCCTAACCCTAACTCTAACCATAACCATAACACTTACCCTGAACACTCACCATAACTGTAAAACTAACCGTAACCCTCACCCTAACCCCTAACCGTATCCCCAACCCTAACCCTAATGCTATCCGTAACCCTAACCCTAACACTAACCTGAACCCCGGAGCCCTAACAATAACCCTAACCCTAACCCTAACTCAAACCCTAACCCCTAACACCAAAGCCTAACCCAAACGTTAACTCTAACTCGAACACTAACCTGAAACCTAATCATAAAGCTAACCGTAACCCTAAACCAAACCTAACCATGGTCAGAACCACAATGCTTTACCAGAACCCTCACCCACCCCTAACCCTAAACTACACTTCTAACCCCTAACACCTTACCATAACCATAATCCTAAGCATACACAACCCTAACCCTAAACCTAAACCTCACCCCAACCACAATGCCTAACACAAACCGTAACCTTAACTGTTACACTAAACTTAACCCTAACCTAAAATCTAACCCTAACCCTAAAACTAAACACAACCCATAAACTTCACCCTAACCCTAAACGTAACCTTAACACTAACCCGAAAACTAACCCGAACCTTAGCCATAACCCTAACCCTCACCCTATCTTAAACTTCACCCTATCCCTAACCTAAAGCTAACCCTAACTTTAACCCTAACCCTACCCCTAAACCTAACACTAACCTTAACCTTGGCCCACCAGTCACCCTACACCTAACCCTTACGATAACTCTGACCCTAAACCTCACCCTAAACCTAATCCTAATCCTAACCCTACCCTAACTCCAACCTAACCTTAACCTTAACTTTAACCCTACCATAAAATTAAACCTAACCCTAAACCCTAATCCCAACTCTAACCCTAACCCTAACCGTAACACATACCCAAAACCTTCACCTTAAGTGTAAACGTAACTCTAATTCTTACCCTAACCCTAAATAAAACCCTACCCTAAACCTAACCAAAACACCCCTAACCCTAACTCTAACCCTAATCCTTAGCCCAGACCTAACCATAACCCTAAACCTACCCTAACTTTATTCAAACCCTAACCTTAAACAAAACTAAAACAAACCCTAAACCTATCCCTAACCCTACCCCTGACACTAATCTGAACAATAACCCCTAGCCCTAACCCTAACCCACACGCTTAACATCAACTTCACCCCAACCCTATCCTAAAACTAAACATAACACTAAATCTCCCCCAACCATGAACCTAACCCAATCCTAACCATAAAACTAACCCTAAACTTAACCCTAACCCTGACCCTGACCCTAACTCTAACCTTAATCCTAACCATAAAAATTACCCTACACACTCAGCTTAAATGGAAACCTACCACTAACCCACACCCTAACATCTAAACCTAAACCCAACCCTTAACCTAACCCTATCTCTAACCTTATCCTAGCCCTACATCTAAACATGACTTAATCCTAACACTTACTCTAAACCTGACCCTAAACCTAACCTTTACCTTAAACCTAATCCTAACCTGAACCCTAACCCCTACCCCAAACCCTAAGCTCAACCCTCACCCTTAAATTAAACTTCACCCTATCCCGAACTCTAACTTTAAACCGAATCCTAATCCTAACTCTAAACCTAACCCTAAACCTGACTCTAACATTAACCCAAACACCTAACCCTAACCCTAACAGTAAGCCTAACCCTAACCCTAACCCTAACCTGACCCTAACCTTAACCCAAACACCTAACCCTAACACTAAACCTAACCCTAACCCTCATCCTTAACCTAAACTGCACCCTAACCCTGACCCTGAAACTAAACATAACACTAAATCTCCCCCTAACCCTGACCGTAACCCAAATCCTAACCATAAACCTAACCCTAACCCAAGCCTTAACCCTAACCCTGACCCTAACTCTAACTCTAACCCTAATCCAACCCTAAAACTTACCCTACAAACTCAACTTAAATGGAAACCTAGCACTAACCCTCACCCTAACATCTAAACCTAACCCCAACCCTTAACCTCACCCTATCTCTAACCTTAACCATGCCCTAGCCTAACCATGATTTAACCCTAACACTTACCCTAAACCTAATCTTAAACCTAAACCTAAAACGAACCTTAACCCTAACCCTAACCCTAAGCTCAACCCTCACTCTTCACTTAAATTTCACCCAAACACTAACCCTAAAACGAATCCAACACTAAACCTAAACGCAAACATAAACCTGACCCTAACGTTAACCCAAACACCTAACCCGAACCCTAACGCTAACCCGAACTCTAAACCGAACCCTAAACTGACCCTAACCTTAACCCAAACACCTAACCCTAACACTAACCCTAAACATAACCCTCATCCTTAACCTAAACTTCACCCTAAACCTAAGCCTAAGCCTAACCCTAAAACTAAACCTAAACCTAACCCTAAACTGTCACCTGACTCTAGCCCGAACGCTAAACCTAACAATGACCCTAACCATAACACCCTAAAACATCAGCTTAACTGTAAACCTAACACTTACCCTCAGACGAACCCCTAACCCTTTCACAAACCCTAACCCGATCCCTAATCCTAAACCTAACGCTGACGTAAACCTAACCCTTCCCCTAAACCTAAACTTAAACCTAACCTTAACTCTACCTATACCTAAACCAAACAATAACTCGAATCCTGACCCTAACCCTAACCCTAAACTCAGCACTAAGTATAATTCTAAACCGAACCCTAACCCTAACCCAGCCCAACCCTTTACCGTAAACCTAGTCTTAACCCTAACCTTACCTACCCTAAACCTAACACTAACGCTAACCTTAACCCTAACTCTAACATTAACCCTAACTTTTAGCGTAACCCTCACTATTAACTGAAACTTCACCCGAACCCTAACCCTAACTCTAACCATAACCATAACACTTACCCTGAACACTCACCTTAACTGTAAAACTAACCGTAACCCTCAACCTAACCCCTAACTGTATCCCGAACCCTAAACCTAAAGCTATCCCTAAGCCTAACCCTAACACTCACCTGAACCTTTAAGCCCTAAGGATAACCCGAACCTGAAATCAAACCCTAACGCATAACACCAAAGCATAACCCAAACCTTAACCCTAACTCTCACCCTAACTCTAACACTAACCCGAAACCGAATCATAAATCTAACCCTAACCCTAAACCAAACCTAACCATGACCAGAACCACAATGCCTAACCAAAACCCTCACCCAAACCCTAACCCTAATCTACACCTCTAACTCCTAACACATTACCATAACCATAATCCTAACCCTAACCAAACCTAACCCTAAACCTAACCCTCATCCCAACCACAACGCCTGACACAAACCATAACCCTAACAGTAACACTGTAAATAACCCTAACCTAAAATCTAAACCTAACCCTAAAACTAAACAGAACCCATAAACTTAACCCTAACCCTCAACATAACCTTAACAATAACCTGAAAACTAACGCAAACCTTAGCCATAACCCTAAACCTAACCCGCACCCTATCTTAAACTTCACCCTATCCCTATCCTAAAGCTAACCCTAACTTTAACCCTAAACCTAACCCTAACCTTAACCTTGGCCAACCTGTAACCCTCATCCAAACCCTTACAATAACTCTGACCCTATCCTTCGCCCTAAACCTAATGGTAATCCTAACCCTAACCTAACCTTAACCCTACCATAATCTTAAACCAAACCCTAACTCCTAACCCTAACTCTAACCCTAACCCTAGCACTAAGCCTTACCCTAACACTAACACTTACCCAAAACCCTCATCTTAACTGTAAACGTAACTTTAACTCTTACCCTAACCCTAAACTTAACCCTAAATATAACTCTACCGTAAATCAAACTGAAACACTAACCCCTAACCCTAACTCTAACCCTAATCCTTAGCCTAAGCCTATCCTTAAACGTAAACCTAACCCTAACCCTAAACCGAACCCTCACTCTTAACCAAAATTCCCCCTAACCATGACCCTAAATCTCCCCTAACTTCATTCAAACCCTAACCTTAGCCAAAAATAAAACTAAACTTAAACCTAACCCTAAACGTAAACCTAACCCTAACCCGGACCATAACCTGAACCCTAACCCCTAACCCTAACCCTCACGCTTAACATAAACTTCACCCTAACTCTAACCCTAAAACTAAATATAACACTAAATCTCCGCCTAACCCTGACCCTAACCCTAATCCTAACCATAAACCTAACCCAAACCTGAACCTAACTCTAACCCTAACCCTAATCCTAACCCTAAAACTTACCCTACACACTCAGCTTAAATGGAAACCTAGAACTAACCCTCACCCTAACATCTAAACCTAACCCCAACCCTTAACCTAACCCTATCTCTAACCTTAACCTTGCCCTAAACCTAACAATGACTTAACCCTAACATGTACTCTAAACCTAAGCATAAACCTAAACTTAACCCTAAACCTAATCCTAACCTTAACCCTAACCCTAACCCCTAACGCTAACCTGAGCTCAACACTCGCCCTTAACTTTAAATGCACCCTAACACTAACCCTAAACTGAACCCTAACCCTAACCCTAAACCTAAGCCTAAACCTGACCCTAGCATTAACCCAAACACGTAAACCTGACCCTAATACTAACCCTAACCCTAAATCTAACCCTAACCTTAACGCAAACACGTAACGCTAACACTAGTCCTAACCCTCATCCTTAACCTATGCTTCACCCTAAACGTAAGCCTAAGCCTAACCTGAAACTAAACCTAACCCTAAACTGTCCCCTCAGTCTAGCCCTAACCCTAAACCTAACCCTAACCCTAACTCTAACCATACCCCTAACCATAACACTCTAAAACATCAGCTAAACTGTAAACCTAACACTAACCATCACATGAATCGCTAACCCTTTCCCTAATCCTACCCCTATCCCTAATCCTAACCTTAACCTTGACCTAATCCTAACCCTTACCCTAACCCTAAACTTAACACTAACCTTAACTCGAACTTAACCCTAACCCTAACAATAACTCTAAACCTGACCCTAACCCTAAGCCTAAACCCTAGCACTAACTCTAACTCTAAACCTAACCCTAATCCTAACCTAGCCCTACCCTTTACCGTAAACCTAGCCTAAACCCTAACCTTACCCCTACCTTCAACCTAACCCTGACACTAACCTTAAGCATAACTCTAACCTTAACCCTAACCCTGACTATTAACTGAAACTTCACCCTAACCCTAAGCCTAACTCTAACTCTAACCCTAACCATAACAATTACCCTAAACCCTCACCTTCAATGTAAACCTAACCCTCACCCTCACCCTAACCCTTAACCGTACCCCCAACCCTGAACCTAATGCTATCTATCCCTCACATTATCCCTAACCCGAAGACGAACAGTAACCCTAATCTAACGCGAACCCTAACATTAACCCTAAACTTAACCCTTCCCTAACCATAAACCTAACCCTAACACCCTAAACCTAAACTCTAACACTAACTAGAATCCAAACCCTAATGCAAACCCTTATCCTAACCCTCACCCTTAACCTAAACTTCACACTAACCCTAAACCTAAACCTAATCTGAACATAACCACTAACCCTAACCTGAACCCTAAACCTAACCTTAGCACTAACATGAACACAAACCCAAAGTCTAGCCCTAACCCTAAAAATAACCCTCACCCTATCCTAAACTTCATCCAAACCCTAACGCTAACCTTAGTCCTAAACCTAAACCTAACCCAACCCCTAACATTAAATCTAACTCTAACCATAATGCTAGTCCACCTGTAACCCTAAACCTAACCCTTAAAATACCCCTCAACCTAACCCTAAACCTAATCCTAACCCTAGACCTAATCCTAACCCTAACCCGAACTCTAACCTTGACCCTAAATAGAACACTAACTCTACCCCTAAACCTGAAACTAAAGCTAAATCTTACCCTACACCTAACCCTAAACGTAAACCTACCCCTAACTCTATGTCTAACGATAATCGGGACACTTATCCTAAACCCTCGCCTTAAATGTAAAACTAACCGTAACACTCACTCTAACCCCTAACGGTATCCCACAACCCTTACCCTAATGCTATCCCTAACCCTAACACTAACCTGAACACCTAAGCCCTAATGATAACCCTAACCCTAACCCCAAACCTAACCCATAACACCAAAACCTAACCCTAACCTTAAAGGTAGCTCTCACCCTAACTCTAACTCTAACACTAACCCGAAACCTAATCATAAACCTAACCCTAACCCTAAACCAATCCTAACCATGACCAGAACCACAATGCCTAACCGGAACCCTCACCCAAACCCTAACCCTAAACTACACCTCTAACACCTAACACCTTACCGTAACCATAATCCTAACCCTACCCAACCCTAACCCTAAACCTAAACCTCACCACAACCACAACGCCTAACACAAAACGTAACCCTAACCCTAACTGTAACACTAAACTTAACCCTAACCTTAAACATAACCCTAACCCTAAAACTAAACAGAACCCGTAAACTTAACCCTAACACGAAACACAACCTTAACACTAACCTGAAAACTAACCCAAACCTTAGCCATAACCCTAACCCTAACCCTCGCCCTAACTTAAACTTCACCCTATCCCTAACCTAAAGCTCACCTTAATTCTAAACCTATCCCTACCCCTAAACCTAACCCTAACCTTAACCTTGGCCCACCTGTAACCCTAAAACTAACCCTTACAATAACTCGGACCCTAACCCTCACCCTAAACCTAATCCTAATCCTAACCCTGACCATAACCCTAACCTAACCTTAACCCTAACTTTAACCCTACGATAAACTCAAACCTAACCCTAACCCCGAACAATAACTCTAACCAAAATTTCACCCTACCCATAACCCTAAACCTACCCTAACTTCATTCAAATCCTAACCCTAACCAAAACTAAAGCTAACCCTAAACCTAACGCAAACCCTAACCCTGACCCTAACCTGAACCCTTACCCCAACCCTAACCCTAACCCTCACGCTTAACATAAACTTCACCCTAACCCTAGCCCTAAAACTAAACATAATACTAAATCTCCCCAACCCTGACCCTAACCCTAATCCTAACCATATACCTAACCCTAACCTTAAACATAATCCTAACCCTGACCCTAAATCTATCTCTAACCCTAATCCTAACCCTAAAACTTACCCTACACACTCAGCTTAAATGGAAACCTGGCACTAGCCCTCACACTAACATCTAAACCTAAACCCTACCCTTAACCTAATCTTATCTCTAACCTTTACCTAGCCCTAAACCTAACCATGACTTAACCGTAACACTTACCCTAACCCTAAAACTAATCTTAACCCTAATCCTAATCCTAACCTTAACCCTAACCCTAACCCTAACCCCTAACACTAACCCTAAACTCAACCCTCACCCTTAACTTAAACTTCACCCTGACCCTAACCTTAAACTAAACCCTAACCCTAAAGCTAACCCTAACATTAACCCAAACACCAAAACCTAACCCTGACACTAACACTAACCCTAAACCTAACCCTAACCTGATCCTAACCTTAACCCAAGCACCTAACTCTAATATTTACCCTAACGCTAATCTTAACTTAACTTTCACCCTATACATAAGCATAACCCTAAAATTACACCTAACCCTAAACTATCCCCTCAGTCTAGCCCTAACCCTAACTCTAACTCTAACCCTGACCCTAACCGTAACACTGTAAAACATCAGCTTAACTGTAAATCTAACACTAATCCTCACACGAACCCTAACCCTTTCCCTAAACCTAACCCTATCCCTAACCCTAACCCTAACCCTGACCTAAACATAACCCTTACCCTAACCCTAAACTTAACCCTAACCTTAACTCTACCCTAACCCTAACACTAACAATAACTCTAAACCTGACCCGAACCCTAACCCTAAACCCTAGCACTAACTCTAACTCTACACCTAATCCTAACCCTAACCTAGACGTACCCTTGACCGTAAACCTAGCCTTAACCCTAACCTTACCCCTATCCTAACCCTAACCCTAAACCTAACCCTAACACTAATCTTAATCCTAACTCTAACCTTAACCCTAACCCTTACCCTAACCCTCACTATTAACTGAAAATTCACCCTAACCCTAACCCTAACTCTAACCCTAACCATAACACTTACCCTAAACACTCACCTTAACTGTAAACCTAACACTAAAGCTCACCCGAACCCCTAACCGAATCCCCAACCCTAAACCTGCCGCTATCCCTAAACTTATCCCTAACCCTAACCCAAACACGAACAGTAACACTAATCTAATACTAACCCTTACATTAACCCTAAACTTAACCCTACCCTAACCATAAACCTAACCCTAACACCCTAAACATAAACTCTAACACTAAGCATAATCCTCACCGTAATCCTAACCCTTACCTTGACCCTCACTATGAACCTAAACATCACTCTAACCCTGAACCTAAACCTAACACTAACCCTAAACGTAACTCCTAACACTAACCCGAACCCTAAAACTAACCTTAACACTAACCTGAACACAAAATCAAACTTCAGCCCTAATCATAAGAATAACCCTCACCCCGTCCTGAGGTTCATCCAACACTAACCCTAACCTTCACCCTAAACCTAAACCTAACCCAAACCCTAACCTTAAACCAAACTCTAACCATAACACTACTCCACCTGTAACCCTAAAACTAAGCCTTACATTAGCCCTGAACCTAACCCTAGATCTAACCCTAACCCTAACCCTAACCCTAACTCTAAGCTTGATCCTAAATAGAACACTAATTCTAAACCTGAACCTAAACCGAAATCTTACCCTACACCTAACCCTAACCCTGAACCTAACCCTAACTCGAACCCTAAAAATAACACTTACCCTAAAGCCTCACCTTAACTGTAAAACTAACCGCAACCCTCACCCTAACCCCTAACCGTATCCCCCAACCCTAACCCTAATGCTATTCCTAACCCTAACACTAACCTGAACCCCTAAGCCCTAACGATAACCCTAACCCCTAACCCAAACCCTAACCCCTAACACCAAAGCCTAACCCAAACCTTAACCCTAAGTCTCACCCTAACTCTAACTCTAACATTAACCCGAAACCTAATAATAAACCTAACCTTAACCCTAAACCAAACCTAACCATGACCAGAACCACAATGACTAACCGGAACCCTCACCCAAACCCTAACCCTAAACTAAAACTCTAACCCTTAACACCTTACCATAACCAGAATCCTAACCCTACCCAACCCGAACCCTAAACCTAACCCTCACCCAAACGACAAAGACTAACACAAACCGTGACCCTAATCCTAACCATAACACTAAACTTAACCCTAACCTAAAATTTAACCCTAACCCTAAAACTAAAAAGAACCCGTAAACTTAACCCTAACCCTAAACATAACCTTAACACTAACCTGAAACCAAACTCAAACCTTAGCCATAACCCTAACACTAACCCTCAGCCTATCTTAAACTTCACCCTATCCCTAAGCTAAAGCTCACCCTAACTTTAACCCTAACCCTACCCTTAAATCAAACCCTAAACTTAACCTGGCCCACCTGTAGTACCCTAAACCTAACCCTTACAATAACTCTGACCCTAACCCTCACCCTTACTCTAACCCTAACCGTAACCCTCACCCTTAACCTAAACTTCACATTAACCCTAAATCTAAACATAACCCTACCCCCAAACATAACCCCTAACCCTAATCCAAACGCTAAACCTAACCTTAACACTAACCTGAACACAAACCCAAACTCTAGCCCTAACCTTAAAAATAACACTCACCATATCGTAAACTTCACCCAAACCCTAACCCTAAATCTAAACCTAACCCAAACCCTAAACTTAAACTTAACTCTAATCATAACGCTAGTCCACCTGTAACCCTAAACCTAACCCTTACAATAGCCCTGAACCTAACAATAACCCTTACCCAAAACCCTAACCCAAATCCTAACCCGAAGCCTAAACCGAAGCCTAACGTGAACCCAAACCCGAACCCTAAACCCAAACCATATCACTAGCCCTAGCCCTAGGCCCTAGCCCAAGTCCTAGCCCTAGCCCTAGCCCTAACCCTAACACTAACTTGAACCCTAAAACCTAACCCTAAACATTAACCCTAACCCTGAACACTAACCCTAACACTAACCGCTAACCCTAAACCCAAACCCTAAAAACTAACCCTAACCCTGAACACTAACCCTAACACTAACTGCTAACCCTAAACCCTAACCCTAACCCTAAACCCTAACACTAACCATAAACCCTAACCCTAAACTCTAACCATCAGCCTAACCCAAAACCCTAACCCTAACCCTAAACTCTAGCCCTAAAACCCTAGCCCTAGACCTAGCCCTTACACCAAGCCCTAGCCCTAGCCCTAACCCTAACCTCTAACCTCTAAAACTAACCCTAGCCCTAAACCCTAAATCCTAACCCTAAACCCAAACCCTAAACCTAACCCTGACTCTAACCCCTAGCCCTGACCCAGACCCTGACCCTAAACCGTGACAATGACCCTAAACCCTGACCATGACCCTAAACCCTGACCATGACCCTAAACTCTGACCCTGACACTAAACACTGACTCTGACCCTGACCCTGACCCTAAACTCTATCACTAAACACTAAACCTTAACCCCTAGCCCTAACACATAGCCCTAACCTTACCCCAACCCTAATCCTAAACCCTAAACCCTAACCATAAAAACAAACCCTAAACCTAACCCTGACCCTAACCCCTAACCCTGACCCTGACCCTGACCCTAAACCCTGACCATAAACCCTGACCCTGACACTAAAAACTGACCCTGACCCTAAACTCGAACACTAAACCCTAAAACCTAACCTTAACCCCTAATCCCGATCCCTAACCATAACCCTAACACTAAACTAAACCCTAAACCCTAACCTGTGTAGGGAGTGAGGAGGTGGGAGGGACTAGGCTGGGCGCTGTGAAGGGACTCAGGAGGTGGGAGAGACCATGCAGGGCCCTGTATAGAGAGTGAGAGACCAGGCAGGGCACTGTATAGGGAGTAAGATGGTGGGACAAAAGAGACAGAAACCTGTGTAGGGAGTGAAGAGCTGAGAGACCAGACAGAGACCTTTGTAGGGATTGAGGAGGTGGGTGAGACCAGGTAGGGCCCTGTGTAGGGAGTGAGGAGGTGGGTGAGACCAGGCAGGGCCCTGAGTAGGGAGAGAGGAGATGGAAGAGACCAGGCAGGGACAGGTGTAGGAAGTGAGGAGGTGGGAGGGACCAGGAAGAGCCCTGTGTAAGGAGTGAGGATGTGGAAGAGAACAGGCAGAGAACTCTGTAGGGGGTAAGGAGGTGGGACAGACCAGGCAGAGACCTTTACAGGGATGGAGGAGGTGGGAGAGAAAAGGCGGGGCCCTGAGTAGGGAGTGAGGAGCTGGGAGCAACCAGGCACGGCCATGTCTAGGGAGTGAGGAGGTGGGAGAGGTCAGGCAGGGACCTGTGTAGGGAGTTAGGCCTTAGGAGAGACCTGCATAGGGAGTGAGGAGGTGAGAGAGACCAGGTAGGATGCTGTGTAAAGAGTGAGGATGTAGGAGAGACCAGGCAGGGCCCTGTGTAAGGAGTGATGAGGTGGGAGAGACGAAGCAGGGACCTGTGTAGGGAGTGAGGAAGTGGGAGAGGCCAGGCAGAGACCTGTGTAGGGAGTGAGGAGGTGGGAGAGAATAGGCAGAAACCTGTGTAGGGATTGAGAAGATGGTAGACAGCAGGCAGGGCCCTGTGTAGGGAGTGAAGAGGTGGGAGAACCATTCAGAGACCTGAATAGGGAGTGAGGAGATGGGAGAGACCAGGAAGGGCCCTCTGTAGGGAGTGAGTTGGCCAGAGATCAGGCACGTCCCTGTATGGAGTAAGGATATGGGAGAGACCAGGCAGGGCCCTGTGCAGGGAGTGAGGAGGTGGGAGAGACCAGGCAGGGCTCTGTGCATAGAGAAGATGGGAGACACCAGACAGGGCCCTGTGTAGGGAGTGAAGAAGAGGGAGACCCAGGCAGAGTCCTGCTTAGGGAGTGAGGAGATGGGAGAGACCAGGCAGGCCCTGTGTAAGGAGTGATGAGGTGGGAGAGACCAAGCAGGACCCTGTGCAGGGTGTGAGAGGGAGGGAGCATCCAGGCAGGGCCCTGTGTAGGGAGTGAGGTGTTGGGAGAGACCACACAGGTCCTGTGTAGGGAGTGAGAATGTGCCAGAGATCAGGCAGGGCCCTGTGTAGGGAGTGAGGAGGTGGGAGAGAACAGACAGAGACATATGTAGGGAGTAAGCAGAAGGGAGACACCAGGCAGGGCCCTCTGTAGGGAGTGAGGAGGAGGGACATACCAGGCAGGGCCCTGTGTAAGGAGTGAGGAGGTGGGAGAATCCAGGCAGACACCTGTGTAGGGAGTGAGGAGCTGGAAGAGACCAGGCAAGGACCTGTGTAGGTCCTGAGGAGGTGGGAGAGGCCAGGCAGCGTCCTGCGTAGGGAGTGAGAAGGTGGGAGAGACCAGGCAGGGCCCTATGTTGGGAGTGAGGATGCAGGAGAGAAGAGGCAGAGATGTGGGAGAGACCAGGCAAAGACCTGTGAAGGGACTGAGGAGGTGGGAGAGACCTGGCAGGGCCCAGTGTAGGGAGTGAGTATCTTGGAGAGAAGAGGCAGAGACCTGTGTAGGGATTGAGAAGAAGGAGAGACCAGGCCGGGCCCTGTGTAGGGAGTGAGGAGGTGGGAGAGGCCAGGCAGAGCCCTGTGTAGGGAGTGAGGTGTTAGGAGAGACCAGGCAGGGCCCTGTGTAGGGAGTGATGAGGTGAGAGAGATCAGGTAGGACCCTGTGTACAGAGTGAGGATGTGGAAGAGAACAGGCAAGGCTGTGTGTAGGAAGTAAGGTGGTGGAGATACCAGTCAGGGACCTGTATAGGGATTGAGGAAGTGAGAGAGACCAGGCAGGACCCTGTATAGGGATTGAGGAAGTGAGAGAGACCAGGCAGGACCCTGTGTAGGGAGTGAGGAGGTGGGAGAGACCATCAGGGCCCTGTGTAGGGAGTGAGGAGGTGATAGAGAACAGGTAAGGCCCTGCATACACAGTGAGGAGTTGGGAGAGACCACCCAGATACCTGAGTAGGGAGTCAGGATGTGGGAGAGATCAGGCAGAGCCCTGTGTAGGAAGTGAGGAGGTGGGAGAGACCATGCAGGGAGCTGTATAGGGAGGGAGCAGGTGGGAGAGGCAAGGCAGGGCCCTGTGTAGGGAGTGAGGAGGTGGGAGAGACCAGGCAGGGCCCTGTGGAGGGAGTAAGGAGGTGGAGAGACCAGGCAGTGGCTTGTTTAGGGAGTGAGCAGGTGCGAGAGAACATCAGGGCCCTGTGTAGGGAGTGAGGAGGAGGGAGAAAACAGGCTAACACCTGTGTATGTAGTAAGGAGGTGGGAAAGACCACCCAGAGACCTGTGTAGGGATTGAGGAATGGGAGAGAACAGGCAGAGAACTGTGTAGGGAGTGAGGAGGTAGGAGAGACCAGGCAGGGCCCTGTGTAGGGAGCGAAGAGGTGAAGAACCAGGCAGACTCCTGCATAGTGAGTGAGAAGGTGGGATTGACTAGGCAGGACCCTGGGTAGGGTGTGAGGAGGTGGGAGATTCCAAGCAGGGCCCTTTGTAGGGAGTGAGGTGTTGGGAGAGACCAGGCAGAGTCCTGTGTAGGGAGTGAGGATGTGGGAGAGACCAGGCAGGGCCCTGTGTAGGGCCTGAGGAGGTTAGAAATACCAGGCAGGGCCCTGAGTAGGGAGTGAGGATGTGGGAGAGACCAGGCAGGGCCCTGTGTAGGGCCTGAGGAGGTTAGAAATACCAGGCAGGGCCCTGAGTAGGGAGTGAGGAAGTGGGAGAGAAGAGGCAGGGTACTGTCTAGGGACTGAAGAGGTGGGAAAGAACAGGCAGAGACCCTTGTAGGGAATGAGGAGGTGGGAGAAACCATGCAGAGACCTGTGTAGGGATGGAGAAGGTGGGACGGACCAGTTAGGGCCCTGTGTGTGTAGTCAGGATGTGAGAGAGAGGAGGCAGGGCCCTGTGTGCATTGAGGATGTGGGAGGGACAAGGCAGGGCTCTGTCTAGGGAGTGACGAGGTGGGAGAGGCCAGGCAGGGACCTGTGTAGGGAGTGAGGAAGTGAGAGACACCAGGTAGAATGCTGTGTAAAGAGTGAGGATGTAGGAGAGACTAGGCAGGGCCCTGTGTAGGGAGTAAGGAGGTGGAGAGACCAGGCAGAGTCCTGTTTAGGGAGTGAGGAGGTGGGAGAGATCATCAGGGCCCTGTAAAGGGAGTGAGGAGGTGGGAGAGACCACGCAGATACCTGTGTAGGAACTGAGGAGGTGGGAGAGAACAGGAAGAGAGCCCTGTGTAGGGAGTGAGGAGGTGGGAGAGACCAGGCAGGGACCTGTGCATGGAGTGAGGAGAAGGGAGAGAACAGGCACAGCCATGTGTAGGGAGTGAGGAGGTGGAAGAGACCAGGCAGGGCCCTGTGTAGGGAGTGTGGTGTTGGGAGAGACCAGGCAGGTCCTGTGTAGGGAGTGAGGAGGTGAGAGAGACCAGGCACAGCCCTGTGTAGGGAGGGAGGAGGTTGGAAATACCAGGCAAGTTCCTGTGTAGGGAGTGAGGAGGTGGGAGAGAACATGCAGAGACCCTTGTAGGGAATGAGGAGGTGGGAGAAACCATGCAGACACCTGTGTAGGGACGGAGGAGGTGGGAGAGCCAGGCAGGGCCTGTGTAGGTAGTCAGGTTGTGAGAGAGACCAGGCAGGCCCCTGTGTAGGAAGTGAGGATGTGGGAGAGACCAGGCAGGGTCCTGTGTAGGGAGTGAGAGACCAGGCAGGGCCCTGTGTAGGGAGGGAGGTGGTGGGAGAGACCAGACAGAGACCTTTGTAGGGATTGAGGAGGTGGGAGAGACCAGGCAGGCCCTGTGCAGGGAATGAGGATGTGGGAGAAATCAGGCAGGGCCCTGTAGAGAGTAAGGAGTTGGAGAGACCAGGCAGGGCCTGTTTAGGGAGTGAGAAGGTGGGAGAGACCATCAGGGCCCTGTGTAGGGAGTGAGGGGGTGTGAGAAACCAGTCAGGGCCCTGTGTAGGGATTGAGGAGGTGGGAGAAAACAGGCAGGACCCTGTTTAGGGAGTGAGGAGATGGGAGAGACCATCAGGGCCCTGTGTAGGGAGCGAGGAGGTGAAAGAGAACAGGCAAGGCCCTGTATACAGAGTGAGGAGTTGAGAGAGACCACCCAGATACCTGAGTAGGGAGTCAAGAAGCGGGAGAGATCAGGTAGAGCCCTGGGTAAGAATTGAGGCGGTGGGAGAGACCATGCAGGGAGCTGTATAGGGAGGGAGCAGGTGGGAGAGACAAGGCAGAGCCCTGTGAAGGGATTGAGGAGGTGGGAGAGACCTGGCAGGGCCTTGTGTAGGGAGTGAGTATCTTGGAGAGAAGAGGCAGAGACCTGTGTAGGGATTCAGAAGGTGGAGAGACCAGGCAGGGCCATGTGTAGGGAGTGGGGAGGTTGGAGAAGCCAGGCAGAGCCCTGTGTAGAGAGTGAGGTGTTAGGAGAGACCAGGCAGGGCACTGTGTAGGGAGTGAGGAGGTGGGAGAGACCAGGTAGGACCCTGTGTACAGAGTGAGGATGTGGGAGAGACCAGGCAGGGCTGTGTATAGGGAGTAAGGAGGTGGAGATGCCAGGCAGGGCCCTGTGTAGGGAGTGAGGATGTAGGAGAGATCATCAGGGCCCTGTGCAGGGAGTGAGCAGATGGGATACACCAGGCAGGGCCCTGTATAGGGAGTGAGGAGATGGGAGAGAACAAGCACAGCCCTGTGTAGGGAGTGAGAAGAAGGGAGATAACAGCCAGAAACACAGTGCAGGGACTGAGGAGGTGGGAGAGGTAAGGCAGGACCCTGTGTAGGGAGTGAGGGGGTGATAGAGACCAGGCAGAGCCCTGTGTAGGGAGTGAGGAGGTGGGAGAGACCAGGCAGGGCCCTGTGGAGGGAGTAAGGAGGTGGAGAGACCAGGCAGTGGCTTGTTTAGGGAGGGAGCAGGTGCGAGAGAACATCAGGGCCCTGTGTAGGGAGTGAGGAGGAGGGAGAAAACAGGCTAACACCTGTGTATGTAGTAAGGCGGTGGGAAAGACCACCCAGAGACCTGTGTAGGGATTGAGGAATGGGAGGGAACAGGCAGAGAACTGTGTAGGGAGTGAGGAGGTAGGAGAGACCAGGCAAGGCCCTATGTAGGGAGCGAAGAGGTGAAGAACCAGGCAGAGTCCTGCATAGGGAGTGAGAAGGTGGGAGAGGACAGGCAGAGCCCTGCGTAGGGAGTGAGGAGGAGGGAGAAAACAGGCTAACACCTGTGTATGTAGTAAGGAAGTGGGAAAGACCACCCAGAGACCTGTGTAGGGATTGAGGAATGGGAGAGAACAGGCAGAGAACTGTGTAGGGAGTGAGGAGGTAGGAGAGACCAGGCAGGGCCCTGTGTAGGGAGCGAAGAGGTGGAGAACCAGGCAGACTCCTGCATAGTGAGTGAGAAGGTGGGATTGACTAGGCAGGACCCTGGGTAGGGTGTGAGGAGGTGGGAGATTCCAGGCAGGGCCCTTTGTAGGGAGTGAGGTGTTGGGAGAGACCAGGCTGAGTCCTGTGTAGGGAGTGAGGATGTGGGAGAGACCAGGCAGGGCCCTGTGTAGGGCCTGAGGAGGTTAGAAATACCAGGCAGGGCCCTGAGTAGGGAGTGAGGAAGTGGGAGAGAAGAGGCAGGGCCTTGTCTAGGGATTGAAGAGGTGGGAGAGAACAGGCAGAGACCCTTGTAGGGAATGAGGAGGTGGGAAAACCATGCAGAGACCTGTGTAGAGATGGAGAAGGTGGGAGGGACCAGTTAGGGCCCTGTGTGTGCAGTCAGGATGTGAGAGAGAGGAGGCAGGGCCCTGTGTGAATTGAGGATGTGGGAGAGGCCAGGCAGGGCCCTGTATAGGGAGTGAGGAGGTGAGAGTGGCCAGTCAGGGACCTGTGTAGGGAGTTAGGCGTTAGGAGAGACCAGGCAGGGCCCTGTGTAGGGAGTGAGGAGGTGGGAGAGACCAGGCAGAGACCTGCATAGGGAGTGAGGAGGTGAGAGAGACCAGGTAGGATGCTGTATAAAGAGTGAGGATGTAGGAGAGACTAGCCAGAGCCCTGTGTAGGGAGTAAGGAGGTGGAGAGACCAGGCAGAGTCCTGTTTAGGGAGTGAGGAGGTGGGAGAGATCATCAGGGCCCTGTAAAGAGAGTGAGGAGGTGGGAGAGACCACCCAGATACCTGTGTAGGGACTGAGGAGGTGGGAGAGAACAGGAAGAGAGCCCTGTGTAGGGAGTGAGGAGGTGGGAGATACCAGGCAGGGCCCTGTGTAGGGAGTGAGGAGGTGGCAGGGAGCAGTCAGAGACCTGTGTAGGGAGTTAGGCGTTAGGAGAGACCAGGCAGGGCCCTGTGTAGGGAGTGAGGAGGTGGGAGAGACCAGGCAGAGAACTGTGTACTGAGTCAGGAGGTGGGAAAGAACAGGCAGGACTGTGTTTAGCAAGTGAGGGGGTGAGAGAGAATAGGCAGAAACTTGTGTAGGGAGTGAGAAGATGGAAGACAGCAGGCAGGGCCCTGTGTAGGGAGGGAAGAGGTGGGAGAACCATTCAGAGACCTGAATAGGGAGTGAGGAGTTGGGAGAGACCAGGCAGGGCTCTGTGCAGGGAGTGAGGAGGCCAGAGATCAGGCAAGTCCCTTTGTATGGAGTAAGGATGTGGGAGAGACCAGGCAGGGCCCTGTGCAGGGAGTGAGGAGGTAGGAGAGATCAGGCAGGGACTGGTGTAGGGAGTGAGGAGGTGGGAGAGACCAGGCAGGGCCCCGTGTAGGAAGTGAGGAAGTGGGAAACCTGTGTATGGAGTGAGAAGATGGGAGACACTAGCCAGGGCCCTGTGTAGGGAGTGAAGAGGTGGGAGAACAAGGCAGAGTCCTGCATAGAGAGTGAGGAGGTGGGAGAGGACAGGCAGAGCCCTGCTTAGGGAGTGAGGATGTGGGAGAGACAAAGCAGGGCTCTTTGTAAGGAGTGATGAGGTGGGAGAGACTAGGCAGGACCCTGCTAGGGGTTATTGATATTGTAAGGGTTAGGTTTAGGGTTAGGGTAGGGGTAAGGTTAGGGTTAAGGCTAGCTTTACTGTAAAGGGTGGGGCCAGGTTAGGGTTAGGGTTAGGTTTAGAGTTCGAGTTAGATCTAGGGTTTAGGGTTAGGGTTAGGGTCCAGTTTAGAGTTATTGTTAGGTTTAGGGTTAGGGTTAGGGTAGAGTTAAGGTTAGGGTTAAGTTTAGGGTTAGGGTAAGGATTAAGTTTAGGTCAGGGTTAGGGTTAGGATGAGTGATAGGGTTAGGGAAAGGGTTAGGGGTTCGTGTGACGGTTAGTGTTACATTTACAGTTAAGCTGATGTTTTAGGGTGTTACTGCCAGGGTTAGGGTTAGAGTTAGGGTTAGGGTTAGGTTTAGGGTTAGGGCGAGAGTTAGAGGATAGTTTAGGGTTAGGTGTAATTTTAGGGTTAGGGTTAGGCTTAGGTTTAGGGTGAAGTTTAGGTTAAGGATGAGGGTTAGGATTAGGCTTTGGTGTTTAGGTTAAGGTTAGGGTTACGTTTAGGGTTAGGCTTAGTGTTAGGTTTAGCGTTAAGTGTTTGGGTTAATGTTAGGGTCAGGTTTAAGGTTAGGTTTAGGGTTAGGGTTAGTGTTTGGTTTAGGGTTAGGGTTAGGGTGAAGTTTAAGTTAAGGGTGAGTGTTGAGCTTAGGGTTAGTGTTAGGGGTTAGGGTTAGGGTTAAGGTTAGGATTAAGTTTAGGGTTAAGGTCAGGTTTAGAGTTAGGGTAAGTGTTAGGGTTAAGTCATAGTTAGGTTTAGGACTAGTTTTTAGTTAGAGATAAGGTTGGGTTCAGGGTTGGGGTTAGGTTTAGATGTTAGGGTGAGGGATAGTGCTAGGTATCCATTCAAACTGAGTGTGTAGGGTAAGTTTTAGGGTTAAAGTTAGAGTTAGAGTCAGGGTTAGGTTTAAGTTTAGTGTTAGGATTATGTTTATGGTTAGGGTCAGGGTTGGGGAGATTTAGTGTTTAGGGTTACAGTGAATTTATGTTCTGCGAGAGGGTTAAGATTAGGGGTTTGGGTTCAGGTTAGAGTCAGGGTTAGGGTTAGGTTTAGGGTTAGGGTTAGGTTTAGTGTTAGTGTTAGTTTTGCTTAGGGTTAGGGTTTGAATGAAGTTAGGGTACGCTTAGCGTTATGCTTAGGGTGAAATTTTGGTTAAGGGTGAGGGTTCGGCTTAGGCTTAGGGTTAGAGTTAGGGTCAGTGGTTAGGGTTAGGTTTAGGGTTAAGGTTAGGTTTAGGCTAAGGATTAGGGTTAGAGTTACGGTTAAGGGTTAGCGTTTCAGTTAGGTTTAGGTTAGGGTTATAATTAGGGTTAAGTTTAGGGTTAGGGTAAGAGTTAGTGTTACATTTACAGTTAAGATGAGGGTTTGGGTAAGTGTTACAGTTAAGATTAGGGTTAGGGCTAGGGTTAGGGTTAGAGTTAGGGTTAAGGGTTAGGGTTAGGTTTAAGATTATGGTAGGCTTAAAGATAGGGTTATGGTTAGGTTAGGGTTAGGGTCAGGGTTAGGATTAGAATTAGGTTTAGGGTGAGGATTAGGGTCAGAGTTATTGTAAGGGTTAGGTTTAGGGTTACAGGTGGGCCAAGGTTAAGGTGAGGGTTAGGTTTAGGGGTAGGGTTAGGGTTAAAGTCAGGGTGAGTTTTAGGTTAGGGATAGGGTGAAGTTTAAGACAGGGTGAGGGTTAGGGTTATGGCTAAGGTTTGGGCTTGTTTTCAGGTTAGTGTTAAGGTTATGTTCAGGGTTAGGGTTAAGTTCATGGGTTGTGTTTAGTTTTAGGGTTAGGGTTAGATTTAAGGTTAGGGTTAAGTTTAGTGTTACGGTTAGGGTAAAGGTTATGGTTGTGTTAGGCGTTGTGGTTGGGTGAGGGTTAGGTTTAGGGTTAGGGTTGGGTAGGGTTTGGATTATGGTTATGGTAAGGTGTTAGAGTTAGAGGTGCAGTTTAGGATTAGGTTTTGGGTGAGGGTTCCGGTTAGACCTTGTGGTTCTGGTCATGGTTAGGTTTGGTTTAGGGTTAGGGTTAGGTTCATGATTAGGTTTCGGGTTAGTGTTAGAGTTAGGGTGAGAGTTAGGGTTAAGGTTTTTGCTAGGCTTTCGCTTTGGTGTTAGGGTTTGGGTTAGGGTTAGGGTTATCGTTAGGGCTCAGGGGTTTCAGGTTAGTGTTAGGGTTAGGGATAGCATTAGGGTTAGTGTTGTGGGATACGGTTAGGGGTTAGGGTGAGGGTTACGGTTATTTTTACAGTTAAGGTGAGGGTTTAGGGTAAGTGTTATGATTAGGGTTAGAGTTAGAGTTAAGGTTAGGTTTAGGGTTAGGATTAGGTGTGGGGTAAGATTTAGGTTTAGGTCCAAGTTGAGGGTTAGACTTAGTGTTCTATTTAGGGTCAAGGTTAGAGTTAGGGTTAGGGTTAGGGTTAGGGTTAGGATTAGGTCTAGGTTTAGGATTAGGATTAAGTTTAGGGTTAGGTTCAGGGCTATTGTAAGTGTTTGGTTTAGGGTTACAGATGGACTAGCGTTACTGTTAGAGTTAGGTTTAAGGTTAGGGTTTGGGTTAGGTCTAGGTTTAGGGTTAAGGTTATGGTTAGTGTTTGGATGAAGTTCAGGATAGGGTGAGGGTTATTTTTATGGTGAGGACTAGGGTTTGGTTTGTGTTCAGGTTAGTGTTAAGGATAGGTTTAGGGTTCGGTTAGGGTTAGGCGTTATGTCTAGGGTCAGCGTTAGGTTAGGTTTAGGGTTAGTGTGAAGTTTAGGTTAAGGGTGAGGGTTATAATAAGGGTTAGGATTATAGATGGTGTTAGACGTTAGGTTTAGGGTGTTAGGGTTAGGTTTATGGTTAGGGTAGATTTAAGTTTAGGTTTAATATTAGGGTTAGGGTTAGATTTGGGTTACTGTTTGTATTAGGGTTAGGGATAAGTTTGGGGATAGCGTTAGGTTTAGGGTTGGGGATACGGTCAAGTATTAGGGTGAGGGTTAGAGTTAGGTTTACAGTTAAGGCGAGGGTTTAGGGTAATTGTTACGGTTAGGGTTAGAGTTAGAGTTAGGCTTAGGGTTAGGGTGAAGTTTCAGTTAATAGTCAGGGTTAGGGTTAAGGTTAGAGTAGGGTTAAGGTTAGTGTTCGGGTTAGATATAGAGTTAGGGTTTGGGTAGGGGTAAGGTTAGGGTTAAGGCTAGGTTTATGGTAAAGGGTAGGGCTAGCTTCGGGTTGGATTTAGAGTTAGAGTTAGTGCTAGGGTTTAGGATTATGGTTATGGTCAGGTTTAGAGTTATTGTTAGGGTTAGGGTAGAGTTAAGGTTAGGGTTAATTTAGGGTTAGAGAAAGGGTTAGGTTTAGGTCTGGATTAGGTGTAGGATGCGGGGTAGGGTTAGGGTTAGGGGTTCATGGGAGGGTTAGTGTTAAGTTTCCATTAAGCTGATGTTTTAGGGTGTTACTGTTAGGGCTAGGGTTAGCATTAGGTTTAGGGTCAGGGCTAGAGTTAGGGGATAGTTAAGGGTTAGCTTTAGTTTCAGGATTAGGGTTAGCCTTAGGTTTAGGGTGAAGTTTAGGTTAAGGATGAGGGTTAGGGTTAGGGTTAGGCATTTGGGTTAAGGTTAGGGTTAGGTTTAGGATTAGGCTTAGGGTTAGGGTTAGGTGTTTGGGTTAATGTTAGGGTCAGGTTTAGGGTTAGGTTTAGGGTTCGGTTTAGGGTTAGGGCTACGGCTGGGGTAAAGTTTAATTGAAGGGTGAGTGTTGAGCTTAGGGTTAGCGTTAGGGGTTAGGGTTAGAGCTTAGGTTAGGATTAAGTGTAGGGTTAAGGTTAGGTTTAGATTTAGGGTTAGGGTTAGTGTTAGGCTTAAGTCATGTTTAGGTTTAGGGCTAGGTGAAGGTTATAGATAGGGTTAGGTTAAGGGTTGGGGATAGGTTTAGATGGTAAGATGAGGTTTAGTCCTAGGTTTCCATTTAAGCTGAGTGTGTAGGGTAAGTTTTAGGGTTAGGATTAGGGTTAGAGTTAGAGTTAGGGTCAGGGTTAGTTTTGAGTTTAGAGTTAGGGTTACGTTTATGGTACGGTCAGGGTTAGGGGAGATTTAGTGTTACTTTTAGTTTTAGGGTTAGGGTTACAGAGAAGTTTATGTTAAGCGAGAGGGTTGGGGTTAGGGGTTTGGGCTCAGGTCAGAGTCAGGGTTAGGGTTAGGTTTAGGGTTAGGGTTACGTGTAGTGTTAGTGTTAGTTTTCCTTAGGGTTCGGGTTTGAATGAAGTTAGGGTACACTTAGCATTATGCTTAGGGTGATATTCTGGTTAAGGGTGAGGGTTCGGCTTAGGCTTAGGGTTAGAGTTAGGGTCAGTGGTTAGGGTTAGGTTTAGGGTTAAGGTTAGTTTTAGGCTAAGGATTAGGATTAGAGTTAGGGTTAAGGGTTACTGTTTCAGTTACTTTTAGGTTAAGATTATAATTAGGGTTAAGTTTAGGGTTAGGGTAAGAGTTAGAGTTACATTTACAGTTAAGGTGAGGGTTTTGGGTAAGTGTTACCGTTAAGGTTAGGGTTAGGGCTAGGGTTAGGGTTAGAGTTAGGGTTAAGGGTTAGGGTTAGGTTTAAGTTTATGGTAGGCTTAAAGATAGGGTTAAGGTTAGGTTAGGGTTAGGGTCAGGGTTAGAATTAGATTTAGGTGTAGGGCGAGGATTAGAGTCAGAGTTATTGTTAGGGTTAGGTTTCGGGTTACAGGTGGGCCAAGGTTAAGGTGAGGGTTAGGTTTATGGGTAGGGTTAGGGTTAAAGTCAGGGTGAGTTTTAGGTTAGGGATAGGGTGAAGTTTAAGATAGGGTGAGGGTTAGGGTTATGGCTAAGGTTTGGGCTTGTTTTCAGGTTAGTGTTAAGGTTATGTTTAGGGTTAGGGTTACGTTCAGGGGTTGTGTTCAGTTTTAGGGTTAGGGTTAGATTTAAGGTTAGGGTTAAGTTTAGTGTTACGTTTAGGGTTAGGGTCATGGTTGTGTTAGGCATTGTGGTTGGGGTGAGGGTTAGTTTTAGGGTTAGGGTGGGGTAGGGTTAGGATTATCGTTATGATAAGGCGTTAGGGGTTAGAGGTGTAGTTTAGGGTTAGGGTTTGGGTGAGGGTTCCGGTTAGGCCTTGCGGTTCTGGTCATGGTTAGGTTTGGTTTAGGGTTAGGGTTAGGTTCATGATTAGGTTTCGGGTTAGTGTTAGAGTTAGGGTGAGAGTTAGGGTTAAGGTTTTTGCTAGGCTTTGGTGTTAGGGTTAGGGTTTGTGTTAGCGTCAGGTTTATCATTAGGGCTCAGGGGTTTCAGGTTAATGTTAGGGTTAGGGTTAGGGATAGCATTAGGGTTAGGGTTGTGGGATACGGTTAGGATTTAGGGTGAGGGTTACGGTTAGTTTTACAGTTAAGGTGAGGGTTTAGGGTAATTGTTATGATTAGGGTTGCAGTCAGAGTTAGGGTTTGGTTTAGGATTAGGGTTAGGTGTAGGGTAAGAATTAGGTGTAGGTCCATGTTGAGGGTTAGACTTAGTGTTCTATTTTGGGTAAAGGTTAGGGGTAGGGTTAGGATTAGGTCTAGGGTTAGGATTAGGATTATTTTAGTGTTAGGTTCAGGGCTATTGTAAGTGTTCAGTTTAGGGTTACAGATGGACTAGCGTTATTCTTAGAGTTAGGTTTAAGGTTAGGGTTTGGGTTAGGTCTAGGTTTAGGGTTAAGGTTATGGTTAGTGTTTGGATGAAGTTCAGGATAGGGTGAGGGTTATTTTTATGGTGAGGACTAGGGTTTGGGTTTGTGTTCAGGTTAGTGTTAAGGATAGGTTTAGGGTTCGGTTAGGGTTAGGCGTTATGTCTAGGGTCAGTGTTAGGTTAGGTTTAGGGTTAGTGTGAAGTTTAGGTTAAGGGTGAGGGTTATGATAAGGGTTAGGATTATAGATGGTGTTAGACGTTAGGTTTAGGGTGTTAGGGTTAGGTTTATGGTTAGGGTAGGTTCAAGTTTGGGTTTAATATTAGGGTTAGGGTTAGATTTGGGTTACTGTTCGTATTAGGGTTAGGGTTAGGGATGAGTTTGGGGATAGCGTTAGGTTTAGGGTTGGGGATACGGTTAAGGATTAGGGTGAGGGTTAGGGTTAGGTTTACAGTTAAGGCGAGGGTTTAGGGTAATTGTTATGGTTAGGGCTCGAGTTAGAGTTAGGCTTAGGGTTAGGGTGATGTTTCAGTTAATAGTCACGTTAGAGTTAAAGATAGAGTAGAGTGAAGGTTAGTGTTCGGGTTAGGTATAGCGTTAGGGTTCGGGTAGGGGTAAGGTTAGGGTTAAGGCCAGGATTACAGTAAAGGGCAGGGCTAGGTTAGTGTTAGGTTTAGAGTTAGAGTTAGTGCTAGGGTTTGGGGCTATGCTTATGGTCAGGTTTAAAGTTATTGTTAGGGTTTGTTAGGGGGTTAGGGTTGTGCTTGTAACGGGGTTACGATTGTATTTTTAGGGGTTTAGAGTTGTGTTTGTTAGGGGCTTAGGGTTCTTTATTAGGGGGTTAGGGTTGTTTTCGTGAGGGGGTTAGGGTTGTTTGTTGTTAGGGGTTTAGGGTTGTTTGTTGTTAAGGGGTTAGTGTTGTTTGCTGTTAGGGTGTTAGGGTTGTTTGTTGTTAGGGGGTTAGGGTTGTTTGTTGTTAGGGGGTTAGGGTTGTTTGTTGTTAGGGGGTTAGCGTTGTTTTTTGTTAGGGGGTTAGTGTTGTTTGTTGTTGGGGGTTAGTGTTGTTTGTTAGGGGGTTAGTTTTGTTTGTTGTTAGTGGGTTAGGGTTGTTTGTTGTTAGGGGGTTAGGGTTGTTGTTGTTAGGGGTTTAGTGATGTTTATTCTTGGGGGTTAGTGTTGTTTGTTCTTAGGGGGTTAGCGTTGTTTGTTCTTAGGGTGTTAGGGTTGGTTGTTGTTAGGGTGTTAGTATTGTTTGTTGTTAGGGGGTTAGTGTTGTTTGTTGTTACGGGGTTAGTGTTGGTTGTTGTTAGGCGATTAGTGTTTTTTGTTGTTAGTGGGTTAGTGCTGTTTCTTGTTAGGCGATACTGTTGTTTGTTTTTAGGTGTTCAGTATTGTTTGTTTTTAGGGTTTTAGGGTTGTTTGTTTTTGGGGGTTAGTGTTTTTGTTCTTGGGGGTTAGTGTTGTTTGTTGTTAGGGGGTTAGTGTTGTTTGTTGTTAGTGGTTTAGGGTTGTTTCTTGTTGGGGTTTAGTGGTGTCTGTTGTTAGGGTGTTACTGTTGTTTGTTGTTGGGTTTAGTGTTTATTGTTGTTAGTGGGGTAGTGTTGTTTGTTGTTAGGGGGTTAGTGTTGTTTGTTGTTAGCAGTTCAGAGTTGTTTGTTTTTACGGGTTTAGTGTTGATGGTTGTTAGGGAGTTAGGGTTGTTTGTTGTTAGGGAGTTAGGGTTGTTTGTTGTTACGGGGTTAGGGTTGCTTGTTGTTAGGGGTTTAGTGTTGTTTGTTGTTAGGTGTTTAGGATTCTTTGTTGTTAGGGGGTTAGTGTTGTTTGTTGTTACGGTGTTAGGCTTGTTTCCTGTTAGGGGATTAGGGTTGTTTGTTGTTAGGGGTTTAGTGTTGTTTGTTGTTAGGGGGTTAGTGTTGGTTGTTGTTAGGGGGTTAGTGTTTTTTCTTGTTAGTGGGTTAGTGCTGTTTGTTGTTAGGGGCTGAGGGTTGTTTGTTTTTAGGGGTTCAGTGTTGTTTCTTTTTAGGGTTTTAATGTTGTTTGTTTTTAGGGGGTTAGTGTTTGTTTTTAGGGGGTTAGGATTGTTTCTTGTTACGAGGTTAGTGTTGTTTGCTAGGGGGTTAGTTTTGTTTGTTGTTAGCGGGTTAGCGTTGTTGTTGTTAGGGGGTTAGTGTTGTTTGTTGTTGGGGGTTAGTGTTGTTTGTTCTTAGGGGGTTAGTGTTGTTTGTTGTTAGGGGGTAGTGTTGTTTGTTGTTAGGGGGTAGTGTTTTTTGTTGTTGGGGGTTAGTGTTGTTTGTTGTTAGGGGTTTAGGGTTGTTTCCTGTTGGGGTTTAGTGGTGTTTATTTTTAGGGTGTTAGTGTTGTTTGTTGTTAGGGGTTCAGTGTTGTTTTTTTTAGGGGTTTACGGTTGTTTCTTTTTAGAGGGTTAGTGTTGTTTGTTGTTAGGTAGTTAGGATTGTTGTTAGGGGGTTAGTGTTGTTTGTTTTTAGGAGGTTAGTGTTGTTTTTTATTAGCGGGTTAGTGTTTTTTGTTGTTAGTGGGTTAGTGTCGTTTCTGGTTAGGGGGTTAGTGTTGTTGGTTGTTACGGGGTTAGGGTGTTTGTTGTTTGGGAGTAGGGTTGTTTCCATTTAGGAGGTTAGGGTTGTTTGTTGTTAGGGGGTTAGTGTTGTTTGTTGTTAGGGGTTTATGAGTGTTTGTTCTTAGGGGGTTAGTGTTGTTTGTTGTTAGGGTGTTAGGGTTGTTTGTTCTTAATGGTTAAGGGTTGTTTTTTATTGGGGGGTTAGGGTTGTTTTTTGTTAGGGGGTTAGTGTTGTTTGTTGTTGGTGGTTAGTGTTGTTTGTTAGGGAGTTAGTTGTGTTTGTTATTAGTGGGTTATAGTTGTTTATTGTTGGGGGTTAGTGTTGTTTGTTGTTAGGGGGTTAGTGTTGCTTGTTGTTGGGCGTTAGTGTTGTTTTTGGTTAGGGGGTTAGTGTTGTTGGTTGTTAGGGTGTTAGGGTTGTTTGTTGTTAAGGGGTTAGTGTTGTTTGTTATTAGGGTGTTAGGGTTGTTTGTTGCTAGGGGGTTAGGGTTTTTTGTGTTAGAGGTTTAGGGTTGTTTGTTGTTAGGGGGTTAGTGTTGTTTGTTGTTAGGATGTTAGTGTTGTTTTTAAGGGGTTTAGGGTTGTTTGTTAGGGGGTTTCAGTTGTTATTGTTGGGGGTTAGTGTTGTTTGTTAGGGGATTATGGTTGTTTGTTGTTAGGAGGTTAGGGGTGATTGTTGTTAGGGGGCTAGGGTTGTTTTTGTTAGGGGGTTTGGGTTGCTTTTTAGGGGGTTAGGGTTGTTTTCGTTAGGGGGTTAGGGTTGTTTGTTGTAAGGGGCTTAGTGTTGTTTGTTGTTAGGTTCTTAGTGTTGTTTGTTTTTAGGGGGTTAGGGTTGTTTGTTGTTAGGTGGTTAGGGTTGTTCCTTCCTAGGGCTTTAGGGTTGTTTGTTTGTACGGGGTTAGGGTTGTTTGTTAGGGGGTTAGTGTTGTTTGTTGTTAGATTGTTAGTGTTTTGCATTGTTAATGGGTTAGGGTTGTTTGTTGTTAGGCGGTTAGAGTTGTTTCTTCTTAGGGCTTTAGGTTTTTTTGTTTCTACGGGGTTAGGGTCGTTTGTCAGGGGGTTAGGGTTGTTTGTTAGGGGGTTATCGTTGTTTGTTGTTAAGGGGTTAGGGTTGATTGATTTTACGGGGTTAGATTTGTGTTTGTTAGGGAGTTAGTGTGTTTTGTTAGTATGCTCTGGTTGTGTTTCTAAGGCGTTAGTGTCGTTTTTGTTTGGGGGTTAGGGTTTGTTGTTAGGGGGTTCGGGTTGTTTGTTGTTAGGGGTTTAGGGTTCTTTGTTGTTAGGGTTTAGTGTTGTTTCTTGTTGGGGGTTAGGGTTTTATGTTGTTAGGAGGTTAGGGTTGTTTATTTCTAGGCTGTTTGGGTTGTTTGTTAGATGGTTGGGGTTGTTTGTTAGGGGTTAGGTTTGTTGTTAGAGGGTTACGGTTGTTATGTTAGGTGGTTAGTGTAGTCTGCTAGGGGGTTCGCATTGTTTGTTGTTATGGGGTTAGGATTGATTGATTTTAGTGGGTTATGTATGTGTTTGTTGGGGGGTTAGTGTTTTTTGTTAGGGTATTCGGGTTGTGTTTCTAAGGGGTTAGTGTCGTTTTGTTTGGGGGTTAGGGTTGTTTGTTGTTAGGGGTTAGGGTTGTTTGTTGTTGGGGGTTAGAGTTGTTTTTTAGGGTGTTAGGGTTGTTTGTTGTTAGGGTGTTAGGGTTGTTTGTTGTTAGGGTGTTAGGGTTTTTGTTGTTAGGGGGTTAGGGTTGTTTGTTGTGAAGGGGTTAGGGTTGTTATTAGGGTGTTAGGGTTGTTTGTTGCTGGGGGTTAGGGTTTTTTGTGTTAGAGGTTTAGGGTTGTTTGTTGTTAGGGGGTTAGTGTTGTTTGTTGTTAGGGGGTTAGTGTTGTTTTTTAGGGGTTTAGGGTTGTTTGTTAGGGGGTTACAGTTGTTATTGTTGGGGGTTAGTGTTGTTTGTTAGGGGTTTATGGTTGTTTGTTGTTAGGAGATTAGGGTTGATTGTTGTTAGGGGTTTAGGGTTGTTTTTGTTAGGGTGTTTGGGTTGTTTTTTGGGGGTTAGGGTTGTTTTCGTTAGGGGGTTAGGGTTGTTTGTTGTTAGGGGTTAGTGTTGTTTGTTGTTAGGTTGTTAGTGTTGTTTGTTGTTAGGGGGTTAGGGTTGTTTGTTGTTAGGTGGTTAGGGTTGTTTCTTCTTAGGGCTTTAGGGTTGTTTGTTTCTATGGGGTTAGGGTTGTTTGTTAGGGGGTTAGGGTTGTTTGTTGTTAGGTTGTTAGTTTTGTTTGTTGTTAGGGGGTTAGGGTTGTTTGTTGTTAGGTGGTTAGGGTTGTTTCTTCTTAGGGCTTTGGGGTTTTTTGTTTCTACGGGTTTAGGGTCGTTTGGTAGGGGGTTAGGGTTGTTTGTTTGGGGGTTATCGTTGTTTGTTGTTAGGGGGTTAGGGTTGATTGATTTTAGGGGTTTAGATTCGTGTTTGTTAGGGGGTTAGTGTGTTTTGTTAGTTTGTTCTGGTTGTGTTTCTAAGGGGTTAGTGTCGTTTTTGTTTGGGGGTTAGGGTTGTTTGTTGTTAGGGGTTTAGGGTTGTTTGTTGTTAGGGTTTAGTGTTGTTTCTTGTTGGAGGTTAGGGTTTTATGTTGTTAGGGGGTTAGGGTTGTTTGTTGTTAGGGGTTAGGGTTGTTTGTTAGGTGGTTAGGGTTTTTTTTGTTAGGGTGTTAGGGTATTTTTTAGGGGGTTAAGGTTGTTTTTGTTAGGGGGCTAGGGTTGTTTATTAGAGGGTTACGGTTTCTTTTTAGGGGGTTAGGGTTGTTTGTTAGGGGTTTCGGGTTGGTTGTTGTTAGGAGGTTATTTTTGTTTGTTGTTATGGGGTTAGAGTTGTTTGTTAGGGTGTTAGAGTTGTTTGTTGTTAGGTTTTTAGGGTTGTTTGTTGGGGCTTAGGGTTGTTTTGCCTTTTTCCCTCCCTTTTTCATTGCCTTTTTGCCGTTTTGTCTTGCCTTTTTTCCTTTTTGCCTTGCCTTTTGACTTTTTTCCTCTTTTCTTTTTTTCCTTCTACCTTATCTTGTCTTTTGTCCTTTTGCCTTCCTTTTTGCCTTCCCTTTTTCATTTTTACTTTTTTTTCCTTTTTACCTTTGTTTCCCTTCTCTTTTTGCCTTTTTGTTTCCTTATTCCCTTGTGTTTTTGGAGATTTTTGCCTTTTTTCCTTCCCTTTTTTCCATTTTAAATTTGACTTATCTCTTCCTTTTTGCATTGCCTTTTGCATTTTTCATTTTCCTTTAGCCTTTATTCCTTCTTTTTATTGCTTTTTTGCCCTTTTACTTTTTTACCTTTTTGACTTTTTCCTTCCCTTGCCTTGCTTTGCTTTGTGTTTCTCTTTTTGTCTTGCATTATGTTTTTGCCTTTTTGCCTTGACTTCTCTTTTGACTTCTTGACTTTTTGCCTTGTTTTTGCCTTTTTCCCTTGTCTTTTTGCCTTTTTCCTTTTTTGCCTTTCCTTTTTGCCTTTTGTTTTGCCTTTTTGCCTTGACTTTTTCCCTTTTAACCTTGCCTTTTTCGTTGCCTTTTTGCCTTTATGACTTGCCTTTTTGCCTTTTTACCAGTTTGCCTTCCCTTTTTCGTTTTTACTGTATCACCTAGCCATTTTGCATTTTTGTCTCGCCTTTTTCCTTCTCTGTTTTTGCCTTGCATTTAACCTTTTTGCATTGTCTTTTGACTTTTTTCCTCTGCCTCTTTTCTGTTTGCATTATCTTTTTGTCTTTTTGTCCTTTTGCCTTGCCTTTTTGGCTTTACCTATTTGCCTTGTTTTTTTCCCTTTTAGTCTTGCCTTTTTGCCTCAGTTTATTCCCTTTTTTGCTGCCCGTTTTAGCTTTTTGCTTGTGTTTTGGACTTTTTCCCCATTTGTCTTTTTTCCTTTTTGTGTCATCTTTTTGCCTTTTTGTCCTTTTTCCTTGCCTTTTTGCCTTTCCTTTTTTCCTTTTTTCTTTTTTGCCTTCTTCCTTGCCTTTATTTCTTTTTGCTTTTTTCCCTTTTTACCTGCCTTGTATTGCCTTTTTGCCTTGCCTTTTTCCCTTTTTTTCTTTTTCCCTTGTCTTTTTGGCTTTTTTCCTTGCCTTTTTTCCATTTTAACTTTTGCCTTATCTCTTTTCCTTTTGCATTTTTGCATTGCCTTTTTACCTTTTTGTTTTGCCTTTTAGACTTTATTCCTTTCCTTGCATTGCCTTTTTGCATTTGAGTTTTTCATCTTTTTCCTCTCCTTGCCTTGCATTTTTACCTTTTTGTCTTGCCTTTTGTTTTTGCCTTTTTGTCTTGACTTGCCTTCTGACTTTTTTCCTTTTTTCTTGTCTTTTTGCCTTTTTCCCTTGCCTTTTTGATTGCCTTTTTGCCATTATGATTTGCCTTTTTGCCATTATGATTTGCCTTTTACCGTATTGTCTTCACTTTTTGCCTTTTCGTTTTCCCTTTTTGCCTTTTCGTTTTCCCTTTTTGCGTTGCATTTTCCCTTTTTGCCTTGCCTTTCAACTTTTTGTCTCTTTGCCCTTTTTCCTTTCTGTCCCTTTGCCTTGCCTTTTTTCTTTTTTCCTTCCCTTCGTCCTTTTTTGCCTTTTTATCTTGCATTGACATTTTACCTTTTTTCTTTGCTTTTTTTACTGATCTTTTTAGATTTTTGCCTTTTTTCCTTTCCTTTTTGCCTTTTTTCTTGCCTTATTGCCTTGAATTTTTCTCTTCTTACCTTGCCTTTTTTCATTGCCTTTGCCTTTATGATTTGCCTTTTTACCGGTTTGCCTTCCTTTTTTGTCTTTTTATTGTATTACCTTGCCTTTTTGCCTTTTTCCCTTTATGCCTTGCATTTTACCTTTTTGCCTTGGCTTTTGACTTTTTGCCTCTTTGTCTTTTTTCCTTCCTTCCCTTTTTTCTTTTTGCTTTTTTGTCTTTTTACCTTGCCTTTTCCCTTGTCTTTTGGATTTTTGCCTTTTTTCTTTGTCTTTTTCCCTTTTGATCTTTTTTACCTTTTTGCTTTTTTCCTTGCCTTGCCTTGCCTTGCTTTGCGTTTTTCCCTTTTTGCCTTGACCTGCTTTTTCACTTTTGCCTCTTACCTTGTCTTTTTGCCTTTTTCCCTTTTCTTTTTTCCTTTTGTCTTGCCGTTGTGCCTTGACTTTTTGCCTTCTTGCCTTGCCTTTTTCGTTTCCTTTATGACTTGCCTTTTTGCCTTTTTACCGGTTTGCCTTCTCTTTTTCCTTTTTTCTTGCCTTTTTGCCTTTTTTGCTTCCATTTTACCTTTTTGCCTTGACTTTCTGTCTCTTTGTCTTTTGCCTCGTTTTTGCCTTTTTGTCCTTTTGCCTTGCCTTTTTGCCTTGTCTTTATTCCTTTTTGCCTTTTTTCTTTTCGCCCTGCCTTTTTTTCCTTTTTGCCTTGCGCTTTTCCTTTTTTTTTTTTTTTTTTTTGCCCTTTTATGTTACCTTTTTGCCTTGATTTTTTCCGTTCTGTTTTTGGCTTTTTACGTCTTTTCCATCTTGACTTTGCCTTATCTCTTTTCCTTTTTGCATTTCTGCATTGTCTTTTTGCTTTCCCTTTTACCCTTTATTCCTTTCCTTGCATTTCCTTTTTGACTTGACCTTTTTAACTTTCTGCCTTTTTCCTTGCCTTGCCTTTAATTTTTGCCTTGCCTTGCCTTTTGAGTTTTTGCCTTGCCTTGTATTTTTGCCTTTTTGCCTTGACTTGCCTTTGACATTTTGCCTTTTTCACGTTTTGCATTGTCTTTTTGCCTTGCCTTTTCCCCTTTTTGCCTTTTTCAGTTGTCTTTTGGTTTTTTGCCTTTTTTTCCTTGGTTTTTTCCATTTCTACTTTTGTCTTATGTCTTTTCCTTTTTGTCATTTTGCATTGCTTTGTTACCTTTTGCTTTGCCTTTTAGCCTTTTTGCCATTCCTTGTATTGCCTTTTTGCCTTTCTGCCTTTTTCCTTGCCATGTCTTGCGTTTTTCCCTTTTTACCTTGCCTTGCATTTTTGCCTTGACTTTCCTTTTGACCTTTTGACTTCTCTTTTTGCTTTATTCACGTTTTGCTTTGACTTTTTGCCTTTAGGTCTTTATGCCTTGCATTTTTGCATTTGTGCCTTGCCTTGCCTTGCCTTACCTTTTTGCCCTTTAGTCTTTTTGCCTTGGCTACCCTTGCCTATTTCCCTTTTTTCCTTTCCTTTCCTTGCCTTTTTCCTAGCCTTTTCCTGCCTTTACCTTTTTGTCTTCACTTGGCTAGGCTTTTTGCCTATTTGCCTTGCCTTTTTGCCTTGCTTTGCCGATTTGCCTTTTTCCTTGCCTTTCCTTGCCTTCCATTTTTGTCTTTTTCCTTGCCTTGCCATACGTTTTTCCCTGGCCTTTTTGCCTCTTTTTCTTGCTTTGCTTTTTGCCTTGCCTTTTTCCCTTTTCTCCTTGCCTTTTTGCATTTTGCCTTTTTGCCTCGCCCTTTTGCTTTTCCTTGACTTGTCTTTTTGCCTTCATGCCTTGCCTTTTGGCCTTTTTACCTTATAGCTTGCCCTTTTGCCTTTTTACCTTATGGCCTTGCCTTTTCGTCTTGGCTTTTTGGCTTTTTTCCTTGCCTTTCTGCTGTTTAGCCTTTTTGCCTTGCCTTTTCTTTTTTGCCTTTTTACCTTGCTTTGCCTTGCATTTTTGCCTTTTTGCCTTCCCATTTCCCTTGCTTTTTAGCTTTTTGCCTTGTCTTTTTTGACTTTTTGCCTCTTTGCCTTTATCCCTTTTTGCCTTTTGCCTTATCTTATAGCCTTTTACCATTTTGCCTTGCCTTTTTGCCTTTTTTCCTTGCAATCTTGCCTTTTCGTTTTGCCTTGCCTTTTTCCCTTTTACTTTTTTTTCTTTTTACCTTGCCTTTCTCCCTTGTCTTTTTGGATTTTGGCCTTTTTTCCATTTTTACTTTTGCCTTGTCTTTTTTCCTCTTTGCATTGCCTTTTTGCTTTGCCTTTTAGCCTTTATTCCTTTCCTTGCATTGCCTTTTTTGCTATAGACTTTTTTTACCTTTTTCCTTGCCTTGCCTTGTGTTTTTGCCTTGACTTGCCTTTTGTCTTTTTGTCTTTTTGCCTTGTCTTTTTCCTTTTTCCCTTGTTATTTTGCCTTTTTCCGTTTTTGCCTCTTCTTTTTGCCTTTTGTCTTGCCTTTTTGAGGCCACTTTTTCCCTTTTTGCCTCGCCTTTTTCCTTGCCTTATGACCTTTTTATCAGTTTTTCTTCCCTTTTTGGCTTTTTACCATATTGCCTTGCCTTTGTGTGTTTTTCCCTTTTTGCCTTGCCTTTCGACTTTTTGCCTCTTTTCCTTTTGCCTTTTCATGCTTTTGCCTTTTTGCCTTGCTTTTTCACAGTTTGCCTTCCCTTTTTCCCTTCCGTTTTAGCTTTTTGCCTTGTCTTCTTGACTTTTTCCATTTTTTTCTTTTTTCCTTTTGCCTTCTCTTTTTGTCTTTTTGTCCTTTTCCCTGCCCTTTTTGCCATTTTTCCTTGCCTGTATTCCTTTTTGTCCTGTCTTTTTGCTTAAGTTATTATTTTTTAATAATTTTTATTGTGCTTTAAGTGAAAGTTTACAAATCCAGTCATTCTGTCACATATAAGCTTATATACACCTTACTACATACTCCCATTTTCTCTCCCCTTAATGAGTCAGCCTGCTCCCTTCTTCCAGTCTCTCGTTTTGTGACAGTTTTGCCAGTTTCTATCCCTCTCTACCCTCCCATATCCCCTCCAGAAAGGAGATGCCAATACAGTCTCAAGTGTCCACCTGATACAAGTATCTCAGTGTTCATCGGAATCTCTCTCCAGCCCATTGCCCAGTCCCTTCCACGTCTCATGAGTAGTCTTCGGGAATGATTCCTGTCCTGGGCCAACAGAAGTTTTGGGGACCATGACAGCCGGGATTCTTCTAGTCTTGGCCAGACCATTAAGTCTGGTCTTTTTATGAGAATTTGGCTTCTGCATCCCACTGTTCTGCTGCTCCCTCAGGAGTTCTCTCTTGTGTTCCCTGTCAGGGCAGTCATCGGTTGTGGCCGGGCACCATTTAGTTCTGGGCTCAGGATGATGTAAGTCTCTAGTTCATGTGGCCCTTTCTGTCTCTTGGGCTCATAGTTACCGTGTGACCTTGTTGTTCTTCATTCTCCTTTGATCCAGATGGGTTGACACCAGTTGATACATCTTAGATGGCCGCTTGTTAGCATTTAAGCCCCCAGAAGCCACACTTCAAAGTGGGATGCAGAATGTTTTCATAATAGAAATGCCAATTGACTTAGAAGTCCCCTTATGCCATAGTCCCCAAACCGCCGCCCTTGCTCCACTGACCTTTGAAGCATTCTGTTTATCCTGGAAACTTCTTTGCTTTTGGTCAATTGAGCTGGCCTTCCCTGTACTGAGTATTGCCCTTCCCTTCACCTAATATAGTTCTTATCTACTAACTAATCAGTAAATAACCGTCTTCCACCCTCCCTCCCTCCCCCCTTGTAACCACAAAAGAATGTGTTCTTCTCAGTTTATACTATTTCTCAAGAACTTATAATACTGGTCTTATACAATATTTGTCCTTTTGCATCTGATTATTTTCACTCAGCATAATGCCTTCCAGGTTCCTCCATGTTATGAAGTGTTTCATAAATTCGTCACTGTTCTTTATCGATGCGTAGTATTCCATTGTGTGAATACACCACAATTTATTTAACCATTCTTCTGTTGATGGACACCTTGGTTGCTTCCAGGTTTTTGCTATTCTAACAGTGCTGCAATAAACATGTGTGCGCATATATCTGTTCGTGTAAAGAATCTAGGGTATATTCCGAGGAGTGGGATTTCTGGGTTGTACGGTAGTTCTATTTCTAACTTTTTAAGAAAACGCCAGATAGATTTCCAAAGTGGTTGTACCATTTTACATTCCCACCAGCAGTGTATAAGAGTTCCAATCTCTCCGCAGCCCCTCCAACATATTTATTATTTTGTGTTTTTTGGATTAATGCCAGCCTTGTTGGAGTGAGCTGGAATCTCATCGTAGTTTTAATTTGCATTTCTCTAATTTTTTTTTTAATGGCTAATGATCATAAGCATTTTCTCATGTATCTGTTAGCCGCCTGAATATCTTCTTTAGTGAAGTGCGTGTTCATATCCTTTGCCCACTTTTTGATTGGGTTGTTTGTCTTTTGTGGTTGAGGTTTAACAGAATCATATTAGATTTTAGAGATCAGGAGCTGATCGGAGATGTCATAGCTGAAAATTCTTTCCCAATCTGTAGGTGGTCGTTTTCCTCTTTCGGTGAAGTCTTTAGATGAGCATAGGTGTTTGATTTTTAGGAGCTCCCAGTTATATGGTTTTTCTTCGTCATTTTTGGTAATGTTTTGTATTCTGTTTATTCCTTGTGTTAGGGCTCCTAACGCTGTCCTTATTTTTTCTTCCATGATCTTTATCGTTTTAGTCTTTATGTTTAGGTCTTTGATCCACTTGTAGTTAGTTTCTGTGCATGGTGTGAGGTATAGGTCCTGTTTCATTTTTTGGCAAATGGATATCCCAGTTATGGCAGCACCATTTGTTAAAAAGATTATCTTTTCCCCAATTTACTGACACTGAGCCTTTGTGAAATATCAGCTGCTCATATGTGGATGGATTTCTATCTGGGTTCTCAATTCTGTTCCATTGGTCTATGTGCCTGTTGTACCAATTTCAGGCTGTTTTGACTACTGTGGCTGTACAATAGGTTCTAAAATCAGGTAGAGTGAGGCCTCCCACTTTCTTCTTTTTCAGTAATGCTTTACTTATCCGGGAATTCTTTCCCTTCCATATGAAGTTGGTGATTTGTTTCTCCATCACTTTAAAAAATGTCATTGGAATTTGGATCGGAAGTGCATTGTATGTATAGATCGCTTTTGGTAGAATAGACATTTTTACTATGTTAAGTCTTGCTATCCATGAGCAAGGTATGTTTTCCCACTTAGGTAGGTCCCTTTTAGTTTCTTGCACTAGTACTTTGTAGTTTTCTTTGTATAGGTCTTTAACATCTTTGGTAAGATTTATTCCTAAGTATTTTATCTTCTTGGGGGCTACTGTGAATGGTATTGATTTGGTGATTTCCTCTTCGATGTTCTTTTTGTTGATGTAGAGGAATCCAAGTGATTTTTGTATGTTTATCTTGTAACCTGAGACTCTGTCGAACTCTTCTATTAGTTTCAGTAGTTTTCCGGAGGATTCCTTAGGGTTTTCTGTGTATAAGATCATGTCATCTGCAAATAGATATAATTTTACTTCTTCCTTGCCAATCCGGATGCCCTTTATTTCTTGGTCTAGCCTAATTGCTCTGGCTAGGACCTCTAGCACAATGTTGAATAAGAGCGGTGATAAAGGGCATCCTTGTCTAGTTCCCGTTCTCAAGGGAAATGCTTTCAGGCTCTCTCCATTTAGAATGATGTTGGCTGTTGGCTTTGTATAGATGCCCTTTATTATGTTGAGGAATTTTCCTTCCATTCCTCTTTTGCTGAGAGTTTTTATCATGAATGGGTGTTGGACTTTGTCAAATGCTTTTTCTGCATCAGTTGATGAGATCATGTGGTTTTTGTCCTTTGTTTTATTTATATGGTGGATTACATTAATGGTTTTTCTAATATTAAACCAAACTTGCATAAAAAAATAATAAATCCCACTTGGTAGTGGTGGATTATTTTTTTGATATGTTGTTGAATTCTATTGGGTAGAATGTCGTTGATAATTTTTGCATGTATGTTCATGAGGGATTCTGTAATTTTCGTTTTTTGTGGTGTCTTTACCTGGTTTTGGTATCAGGTATATATATGGTGGCTTCATAGAATGAGTTCGGTAGTATTCTATCATTTTCTATGCTTTGAAATACCTTTAGTAGTAGTGGTGTTAACTCTGAAGGTTTGGTAGAACTCTGCAGTGAAGCCATCCGGGCTAGGGATTTTTTTATTGGGAGTTTTTTTGATTACCTTATCAATCTCTTTTTTTATGGGTATTTAGTTGTTCTACTTCTGATTGTGTTAGTTTAGGTCGGTAGTGTTTTTCTAGGAATTCATCCATTTCTTCTAGGTTTGCAAATTTGTTAGAGTACAATTTTTCATAATAATCTGATATGATTCTTTTAATTTCACTTGGGTCTGTTGTGATATGACCCATCTCGTCTCTTATTTGGGTTATTTGTTTCCTTTCCTGTATTTCTTTAGTCAGTCTAGCCAATGGTTTATCAATTTTGTTAATTTTTTCAAAGAACCAACTTTTGACATTGTTAATTCTTTCAATTGTTTTTCTGTTCTCTATTTCATTTAGTTCAGCTCTAATTTTTATTATGTGTTTTCTTCTGGTGCCTGATGGATTCTTTTGTTGCTCGCTTTCTATTTGTTCAAGTTGTAGGGACAGTTCTCTGATTTTGGCTCTTTCTTCTTTTTGTATGTGTGCATTTATCGATATAAATTGACCTCTGAGCACTGTTTTTGCTGTGTCCCAGAGGGTCTAATAGGAAGTGTTTTCATTCTCATTGGATTCTTTGAATTTCTTTATTCCTTCCTTAATGTCTTCTATAATCCAGTCTTTTTTGAGCAGGGTATTGTTCAGTTTCCAAGTATTTGATTTCTTTTCCCTGATTTTTTCTGTTATTGATTTCCACTTTTATAGCTTTGTGGTCTGAGAAGACGCTTTGTAATATTTTGATGTTTTGGATTCTGCAAAGGTTTGTTTTATGACCTAATATGTGATCTATTCTAGAGAATGTTCCATGTGCACTAGGAAAAAAAGTATATTTTGCAGCTGTTGGGTGGAGTGTTCTGTATAGGTCTATGAGGTCAAGTTGGTTGATTGTAGCAATTAGGTCTCCCGTGTCTCTGTTGAGCTTCTTACTGGATGTCCTGTCCTTCACTGAAAGTGGTGTGTTGAAGTCTCCAACTATAATTGTGGAGGTGTCTATCTCACTTTTCAGTCCTGTTAAAGTTTGTTTTATGTATCTTGCAGCCCTGTCATTCGGTGCATAAATATTTAATATGGTTATATCTTCCTGGTCAATTGTCCCTTTAATCATTATGTAGTGTCCTCTTTTATCCTTTGTGGTGGATTTAACTTTGAAGTCTATTTTGTCAGAAATTAATTTTGCTACTTCTCTTTTTTGATTGTTGTTTGCTTGATATATTTTTTCCTTCCTTTGAGTTTTAGTTTGTGTGTGTCTCTAAGTCTAAGTTGTGTCTCTTGTAGGCAGCATATAGACGGATCGTGTTTCTTTATCCAGTCTGAGACTCTCTGTCTCTTTATTGGTGCATTTAGTCCATTTACATTCAGTGTATTTATAGATAAGAATGTGTTTAGTGCTGTCATTTGATGACTTTTTTTGTGTGTTGTTGACAATTTCATTTTTCCACTTACTTTTATGTGTTGAGAGGTTTTTCTTTGTAAATTGTGTGTTCCTCATTTTCATAGTAGTCGAATTTATGTTAGCTGAGTTGTTATGTTTTTCTTAGTTTTTATTTTGAGTTATGGAATTGTTAAACCTCTTTGTGGTTACCTTAATATTTACCCCTATTTTTCTAAGTAAAAACCTAACTCGCATCGTCCTACATCGCCTTGTTTTCCTCTCCATATGGCAGTTCTGTGCCTCCTGTATTTAGTCCCTCTTTTTGATTATTGTGATCTTTTACATAATGACTTCAATGATTCCCTGTTTTGAGCATTTTTTTCTTTTTAAAATGAATCTTAATTTGTTTTTGTGATTTCCTTATTTGAGTTGATATCAGGATATTCTGTTCTGAGTCTTTGTGTTGTGTTGTTATCTGATGTTATTCATTTTCTGACCAATTTCCTTTATTTTTTGGTTTGGTTTTTGCAACTTCTGTAAGCTTGTGTTTATCTGTAAATGTTTTAATTTCACCTTCATATTTTAGAGAGAGTTTTGCTGGATAAATGATCCTTGGCTGGCAGTTTTTCTCCTTCAGTGCTCTATATACGTCATCCCATTGCCTTCTTGACTGCATAGTTTCTGCTGAGTAGTCTGAACTTATTCTTATTGATTCTCCTTTGTAGGAAACCTTTCTTTTATCCCTGGCTGCTTTTAAAATTTTCTCTTTATCTTTGGTTTTGGCGAGTTTGATGATAATATGTCTTGGTGTTTTTCTTTTTGGATCAGTCTTAAATGGGGTTCGATGAGCATCTTGGATAGATATCCTTTTGTCTTTCATGACGTCAGGGAAGTTTTCTGCCAACAGATCTTCAACTATTCTCTCTGTATTTTCTGTTTTTTCCTTGCCTTTTTCCTTTTTGCCTTTTTACCTTCTCTTTTGACCTGTTTGCCTTGCTTTTTAACTTTTGGAATTGTCTTTTTGACTTTTTGTCTCCTTGCCTTTTTCCTTATCTCATGGCCTTTTACCCTTTTGCCTTGCCTTTTTGCCTTTTTTCTTTTTGTCTTGCCTTTTGCCTTTTTACCTTGCCTTGCCTTTTTGCCTTTTTGCCGTGACTTTTTCCCTTGTCTTTTTGGATTTTTGCCTATTTTCCTTGCCTTTTTTCCATTTTTGCTTTTGCCTTATCTTTTTTCTTTTTTATTGCCTTTTTGCTTTGCCTTTTAGCCTTTATTCCTTTCCTTGCATTGCTTTTTTGCCTTTTTACTTTTTTACCTTTTTCCTTGCCTTGCTTTGCATTTTTCCCTTTTTGACTTACCTTCTGTTTTTGCCTTGACTTGCCTTTTGATTTTTTGGCTTTTTGCCCTGTCTTTTTCATTTTTGCCTTTTGTCTTGCCTTCATTTTTGCCTTTTGTGTTGCCTTTTTCACTTTTTACCTTCCTTTTTTGCTGCCTCTTTGCCTTTATGACTTGCCTTTTTGCCATTTTACTGTATTGCCTTGCCTTTTTGCATTTTTCCCGTTTTTTACCTTTCTGTCTTGCCTTTTGAGTTTTTGTTTCTTTGCCTTTCTTCCTTTTGCGTCATGTTTTTGCCTTTTTTCTTTTGCCTTACCTTTTTGTTTTTTTTCTTTTTGCCTTGCCTTTTTCAATTTTCGCCTTGCCTTTTTGCATTCCATTTTAGCTTTTTGCCTTGTCTTTTTTACTTTTTTCCTCTTTGCCTTTTTTCCTTTTTGCCTCTTGCCTTATCTTTTTGCCTTTTTGCCCATTTGCCTTGCCTTTTTGCCTTTTTTCTTTTTCCCTTGCCTTTTTTGCGTTGTCTTTTTCCCTTGCCTTTTTGACTTTGGTCTTGCCTTTTTGCCTTGCCTTTTGCCTTCATGTCTTGCCTTTTTGCCAGTTTGCCTTACCTTTTTGACTGGCCTTGCCTTTTAGTCTTTTTGCCTTGCCTTGTTTTTTTTCCTTTTTGCTTTGCCTTTTTGCCTTGCCTTTTTCCCTTTTTCCTTGTCTTTTTGACTCTTTCCTGTTTTGCCTGGCCTTTGCTTACCTTTTTGCTTTTTTGCCTTGCCTTTTTGCCTTTTTCTTTTTGTCTTACGTTTTTGCCTTTTTTATTTTCTTTTTGCTTTTTTGCCTGCCTTTTTGCCTTTCCTTGCTTGCCTTTTTGACTTCCCTTTCCTTTTTGCCTTGCCTTGTCTTTTTGCCTTTTTCCTTTCCTTGTCTTGCTTTTGTCCTTTCCCTTTTTACCTTTCCCTTTTTGCATTGCCTTGTCTTGCCTTTTGCTTTGCTTTGCCTTTTTGCTTTGCTTTGCCTTTTTGCTTTTTTCCTTGCCTTGCCTTGTCTTGCGTTTTTCACTTCTTGCCTTTCCCTGTTTGTGTTTTTGCCCTTTTCCCTTCTTGCGTTGCCTTTTTCCATTTTGATTTTTTGCCTTCCTCTTTTGCTTTTCCTTTCTTTGCCTTACCTTTTCCCTCTATGCCTTTTTGCCTTGCCTTTTCTCCTTCCATTTTTGCCTCTTTGCCTTGCCTTTTTTCCTTGCCTTTTTTTCCTTTTCCCTTGCCTTTTTCGTTTTTTGCTTTGCCTTGGCTTTCCTTTTTACTTTTTGGCCTTGCCTTTTTGCCTTTTTCTTTTTGTCTTATGTTTTTGCCTTTTTGCCTTGCCTTTTTTCCTTTCCTTGCTTGCCTTTTTGACTTCCCTTTCCTTTTTGCCTAGCCTTGCCTTGCCTTTTTGCCTTTCCCTTTTTGCCTTGCCCTTTTTGCCTTGCCTTGCCTTGCCTTTTGCCTTGCTTTGCCTTTTTGTCTTTTTCCTTGCCTTGCCTTTTCTTCCGTTTTTCCCTTTTAGCCTTTCCTTGGTTGTGTTCTTGCCTTTTTCCCTTGCCTTTTTCCGTTCTTTCATTGCCTTTTTCCATTTTGAGTTTTTGCCTTTCCTTTTTGCTTTTCCTTTCCTTGCCTTACCTTTTCCCTGTATGCCTTTTTGCCTTACCTTTTGTCCTTCCATTTTTGCCTTTTTGCCTTGCCTTTTGTCCTTCCATTTTTGCCTTTTTGCCTTGCCTTTTTTCTTTTTGCTTTGCCTTTTTGCCTTGCCTTTTTTCCTTTTCCCTTGCCTTTTTCGTTTTTTGCCTTCCCTTTGCTTCCCTTTTTGCATTTTGGCCTTGCCTTTTTGCCTTTTTTTTCTTACGTTTTTGCCTTTCCTTTTTGCTTCTTTGCATGCCGTTTTGACTTTCCTTGCTTGCCTTTTTGACTTCCCTTTCCTTTTTGCCTTTTTTCCTTTCCTTGCCTTTTTGCCTTTTTTCCTTTCCTCACCTTGCCTTTTTGTGTACCCTTGCCTTGCCTTTTTGCCTTCCTTTGGCTTTTTGCATTTTTGTCTTTTTGCATTTTTCTCTTTTTCCTTGCCTTGCCTTCTTTTGCGTTTTTTCCTTTTTGCCTTGCCTGGCCTTGCTTTTTTGCCTTGCCTTTTTCCCTTTTGCGTTGGCTTTTTCAATTTTGCGTTTTTGCCTTACCTTTTTTCTTTTCCTTGCTTTTCATTTTTGCGTTCATGCCTTGGCTTTTTGCCTTTTTACCTTATTGTCTTGCCTTTTTGCCTTGCTTTTTTTGCCTTCATATCTTGCCTTTTTTGGCCTTTTGCCAGCTTGCCCTGCTTTTTTGCTTTTTGCTTTTTTCCGTTTTTGCCTTGCCTTTGTGTGTTTTTGCTCTTTGGCCTTTTTACTTTGCCTGCGGTTTTCCCTAGCATATTTCTCTCTTTGCCTTTTTGCCTTCCCTTTTCTCCTTTTTGCTATTTTAACTTGCATTTCTGGCTTTTTGCCATTTTGCCTTACCTATTTAACTTTTTACCAGTTTGCCTTGCCTTTTTGCGTTTTTGCCTTTTTACTTTGCCTTGACTTGCGTTTTTAACTTTTTGCCTTGACTTGCCTTTTTGCCTTGCCTTTTTCCCCTTTTCCCTTGTCTTTTTGCTTTTCCTTGCCTTATCTTTTTGCCTTTTTGTCCTTTTACTTGTCTTTTTCCCTTGGCCTTTTGCATTCCCTTTTTCCCTGTTTTGTGTTCTGTTTTAGCTTTTTCCTTGCCTTTTTGACTTGTTCCCTCTTTGCCTTTTTCCCTTGTCTTTTTGCCTTTTTTCCTTGCCTTTTTTCCATTTAAAATTTTGCCTTATCTCTTTTCCTTTTTGCATCCTTGCATTGCCTTTTGACTTTGTGCTTTGCTTTTTAGCCTTTATTCCTTTCCTTTCATTGCTTTTCACGCTTTCCTTTTATACCTTTCTCCTTGCCTTGCGTTGCTTTACATTTTTGCCTTTTTGTCTTGCCTTGTGGTTTTACATTTTTGTCTTGACTTGCCTTTTCACTTTTTACCATTTTCCTTTTTCTCTTGTCTTTTTGCCTTCTTCCTTTACTTTTTGCCTTTTTTCTTGCCTTTCTGCCTTCACTTTTTCACTTTTTACCTTGACTTTTCCTTTGGATTTTTGCCTTTATGAGTTGTCTTTTTAGCTCGAGCTGAAACGAGGCAAATCGAGCCAAACCAAACCAATTTGAACAGAATGTAGCCCATCGGAGCAGACATGAGCCTAGTCGGATCGAATCGTGTCTAACAGTGTTGAAATGCGACGAATCAAATTGAATAGAGTAGGGTAGGTTAGGGTAGAATAGAAGAGAATAGGACAGAACAGAATAGAAAGAACACAACAGAATAGGGTCAGAAGAGTAGAGCAGAGTGGAATAGAGAAGTGTAGAGTAGAATAGAGTCAGATAGAGCCGAATCAAGCCAAATCAATCCAAAGGAACAGGAAATAAGACAAATCGCGTCAAAGAGAATCGAACCGATTAGAGTTTGTTAGGGTAGGGTAGAGAGGAATAGAGTAGGATAGTGTAGAATAGAGTGGAATTGTTTGGAATGGAGTCAAATGGAGTGGAATAGATACGAACAGAGTAGAAAAGAGTCAAATAGAGCCAAATACAGCGCAATAGGGCTGAATAAGCCCGAATCGAGCCAAAGTGAGTTGAATCGAGCCTAATTGAGCTGAATCAACCTGAATGGAGACGAATCCAGCCGAATCAAGCAGAATCCACACGATTCGAGCCAAATGGAGCCAAAAGGACCTGAATGGAGCAAGGCAAGGTAAGGCAAGGATCAAACGGGACCCAGTCAGACCAAGCTGGATATGACCCGATCAAGCCGGGCATAACCAGATCAAACCAGATCTAACTAGACCCAACCAGATCAATCTGAATCCAACTGGGCCTAACTGCATCCAAGTAGATCCAATAGAATCCAGCTGGATATAAGCAGATCAAGTCAAATATAACCAGATCCAGCCAGACATGACAGGATCCAGTCAGACCCGAAAGGATTCAACTAACTAGATACACCCGAATCCCACCAGTCCCAACCGGTTCCAACTTTATCCATCATATTCCAATAGTTCCCGTCTGATTCCAACCGGATCCAACTGATTGGAACCGGATCCGTCCGGTTCCAACCGGTTCCATCTGGGTCCAGCCGGATCCATCAGGTTTCAACTTGTTCCAGCTGGATCCAACTGGTTCCAGCCGTTTCTAACCGGATCCATCCGGTTCCAACCAGTTCCTTCTGGAACTATCCGGTTCCAATGGGTCCCATCCGGATCGATGCGGCTACAAAGGTTTCCAACCGGATCCATTTGCTTCCAATCGTATCCATCCAGCTCCAAACGTATCCATCCATCTCCAAACAGTTCCAAACTGATCCATTAGGTTCCAATTGATTCCATCCGGTTCCAACTGGATCCATCCCATTCCATCCAGTTTGAACCGGTTGCTATTGGTTCCATCTGGATCCAACCTGATCCCTCCTATTCCAAGCGAATCCAACCGGTTCCATCCAATTCCAACCGGATCGAATCAGCTCGAATGAATCTCATTTAATGCCATTGAATCCCAACAAATTCCACCAAATCACATCGAATCCCGTCAAATTCCATCAACTCGCGTTGATTCCCGTCACATCCCATCGAATCGCGTTGAATCCCGTCAAATCATGACGAATCTCTTCAAACCCGGTTGAACCCTGTCAATTCTTGTCGAATCCTGTTGAATCGTGTCAAATCGTATTGAGTTCCATCAAAACACGTCGATATGCTTCGAATCCTGTCAAATTTTATCAACGGCATCGAATCGTTTAAAGTCGCGTCCAAACCCATTAAATTCCATTGAATCACATCAAATGGCTTCGATTGGCATCTGATCGGGTCGATTCCTGTCACATCCCGTCGCATCTCATCAAATCTTGTTGAATCGTGTCAATTTGTGTTATGTTGTACTGAATCCCTTTGAACAACGTCGAATGCCATCGAATTGGGTCGAATCAAGTCGAATGGAATCGAATCCCATTGAATCTTGTCGAATCACATTGAATCCTATCGGATTGCCTCTAATCGTGTCAAATCGTGTTGAATCGCTTCAATACCTGTCGAATCCCATCCATTCCCATCAAATGCCGTCCAATCACATTGAATGGCTTTGAATCGGAACCAATGGAACAGATTAGAATGGAGTAAGGTAGGGTAAGTTTGGGTAGGGTAGACTATGGTGGACTATAGTAGACTAGAGTAAACTAGACTAGTAGTCTAGACTATTCCCCTAGGCTAGTAGCCTAGATGAGTAGACAAGAGTAGGGTAATGTGGGATAGTGTAGGATAGGGGAGCGAAGGGTGGAATAGAGACAGTAGAAGAATAGAAGAGAATAGAGTTGAATTGTTTTGAATTGCCTCGAGTTGCATTGAATATCATCAAATCATGTCGAATCGCATTGAATAGAGTATATTAGAGCAGGGTAGTGTAGGATAGGATAAAGTAGAATAGAATAAAATACAACAGAACAGAATAGAATAGATCACGAAAGGGTAGGGTAGTGCAGAAAAAATAGAGTAGAACAGAACAGAGTAGAATCATTTAGGGTAGGGTTTTAGGGTAAGGTAGAGTAGGGGGAAGAGAGAGAATAGAAGAATAAAATAAAACAGAGCAATATAGAAAAGGATAGATTATTGTTAGGTAGGGTATGATAGGGTAGAATAGAATAGAAATGAATAGAATAAAAGAGAAGAGAGTCGAATTGCATCAAATCTTATGGAATCGCATTAAATCACATGGAACAGAATAGATTAGAATAGGGTAGGGTAGGGTAGAATGGAATGGAATAGAATAGAACAGCATAGAACAGAATGAAAGGAAAAGAACAGGGGAGGGCAGGGTAGAATAGAGTAGGATACTGTAGAGTCAAATAGAATGTAATAGAATAGATTAGGGTAGGGTAGCATAGGGTGGAATAGAGAGTAGAAGAATACAATAGAAGAGAACAGACTAGAATTGAAAAGAGTCGAATTGAATAGATTAGAGTTCGACAGGGAAGGGGAGAGGACGGTAGAATAGAATAGCATAGAACAGAACAGAACACAATAGAAAGCATAGCAGAGAGTAGAATAGGGAAGAGTGGAGTTGAATAGAATCGAAAGGAGCCAAATAGAGCTGATTAGAGCCAAATGGAGCCGAAATGACCTGAATCAAGATGAAACGAGATGAATCGAGACAAATCGAGCCGAATTGTGCCTAATCACATTATATCACAGAGAATCGTGTCGCATCCCATCAAATTGTGTCTAATTGCATAGAATCAAATTGAATTTCATTTAAGCTGAATCGCGTCGAATCGTGTCGAAATGTGTCAAGTCGAATCCCATCGAATAGATTAGAGTAGGGTAGGGTAGGGTAGAAAGAATAGAGTTAAATAGAAGAGAATACAAAGAATACAATAGAATAGAGTAAAGCAGAATAGAGTTGAATAGAGTCAAATAGAGGCGAATAGAGCCAAATGGAGATAAAACGAGAAAAATTGCTTTGAATCACGTCGAATCGAACCAATTAGAGTAAACTAGAGCAGAGTAGAATAGAATAGTGCAGAATGGAGTGGAATGGTGTGGAATGGAATCGAATGGCGTCGAATTGAGTCGAATAATGATGACTAGAGTAGAAAAGAGTTGAATACGGCAGAATAGGGCCAAATCGAGCCGAATCCCACCACGTAGAGCCTAATCAGCTGAATTGAGCCGAATTGAGCTGATTTGAACTGAAAGGTGCCGAATCTCATCGAAATGTGTCAAATTAAATTGAATAGATTAGAGTAGGGTAGGTTAAGGTAGGGTAGAGGAGAGTAGAACAGAACAGAACAGAAGGAATAGATTAGGGTCGAATAGAGTCGATTAGAGCCGAATCAAACCGAATTGAGACAAATCTTGCCAAATCGCATCGTATGGTGTCGAATCTCTTAGATTCGCTTCGAATTCTTTGAATTCGGGTTGAATTGTCCTGCACTGAATCACATTTTTAGAATGGATTATAGTCGAGTAGGATAGGGTACAGTAGATTACAATAGAATAGAGTACAACAGATTAGAATGGAGTAGAATGCTGGAGTGGAGCTGAATGTTTTTGAGTGGAGTCGAATGGCATCGAATACAGACAAATACAGTCGAATAGAGCTGATTAGAGACGAATAGAGCCAAATCGGGCTGAACCGAGCCAAATCAAATCGAATCAAACCGATTTGAACCGAATGGAGCCCATTGAAGCCGATTCAAGCCTAGCCACATCGAATCGCGTCGAACAGTGTTGAAACGCGACGAATCAAATTGAATAGAGTAGGGTAGGTTAGGGTAGAATAGAAGAGAATAGGACAGAACAGAATAGAAAGAACGCAATAGAATAGGGTAAGAAGAGTAGGGCAGAGTGGAACAGAGTAGTGTAGAGTAGAATAGAGTCAGATAGAGCCGAATCAAGCCGAACCAATCCAAATGGGTAGGAAAGAAGACAAATCGCGTCAAATAGAATCGAACCGATTAGAGTTTGTTAGGGTAGGGTAGAAAGGAATAGAGTAGGATAGTGTAGAATAGAGTGGAATTGTTTGGAATGGAGTCAAATGGAGTGGAATAGATACGAACAGAGTAGAAAAGAGTTGAATAGAGCCAAATAGAGCAGAATAGGGCTGAATAAGGCCAAATAGAGCCAAAGTGAGTCGAATCGAGCCTAATTGAGCTGAATCAACCTGAATGCAGCCGAATTGAGCTGAATCGAGCCTAATCATGCTGAATCCACACGATTCGAGCCGAATGGAGCTGAAAGGACCTGAATGGAGCAAGGCAAGGCAAGCATCAAACGGGACCCAGTCAGACCAAGCTGGATATGACCAGATCAAGCCGGGCATAAACAGATCAAACCAGATCTAACTAGACCCAACCGGATCATGCTGCATTAAACAGGGCCTAACTGTATCCAAGCGGATCCAATCGAATCCAGGTGGATAAAAGCAGACCAGCCGAAAAGAACCGGATCCAGCCAGACATAAAAGGATCCAGTCAGATCTGAATGGATTCAACCAATTTTAACCAGATGCACCCGGATTCAACCAGTCCCAACCGGTTCCAACCGGATCCATCCAGTTCCATACATTCCCATCTGGTTCCAACCGGATCCAAAAGATTGAAAGCGGATCCGTCCGGATCCAACTGGTTCCATGTAGACCAAGCCGGATCCATCAAGTTTCAACTGCTTCCAGCTGGATCCAACAGGCTCTGGCCGATTCCAACTGGATTCATCCAGTTCCAATCAGTTCCTTGCAGAACTAAAGGATCCCAACTGGTTCCACCAGGATCTCTCTGGTTCCAACTGGTTCCACCCGGATCCAACGGTTCCAGCCGGTTTCAACTGGATCCATCCAGTTCCAACCGGTTCCTTCTGGAAGTATCCGGTTCCGACCGGTTCCATCCGGATCCAGCCGGATCCAGCTGGTTTCAAACGGTTCCACCCGGATCCAACCGGTTCGAGCCGGTTTAAACTGGATCCATCCAGTTCCAACCGGTTCCTTCTGGAAGTATCCGGTTCCGACCGGTTCCATCCGGATCCAGACCGTTTCAACCGGTTCCACCCGGATCCAGCCAGTTCCAGCCGGTTTCAACTGGATTCATCCGGTTCCAACCGGTTCCTTCCGGAATTATCCGGTTCCGACCGGTTCCATCCGGATCCAGCCCAATCCAGCCGGTTTCAACCGGTTCCAGCTGGTTTCAACTGGATCCATCTGGTTCCAACCGGTTCCTTTCAGAATTATCCAGTTCCGACCGGTTCCATCCAGATCCACCCGGATCCAACCGGTTCCAGCCGGTTTCAACTGGATCCATCCGGTTCCAACCGGTTCCTTCCGGAATTATCTGCTTCCGACCGGTTCCATCCGGATCCAGCCGGTTTCAACCGGTTCCACCCCGATCCAGCCGGTTGCAACTGGATCCATCCGGTTCCAACCGGTTCCTTCCGTAATTATCCGGTTCCGACCGGTTCCATCCGGATCCAGCCGGATCAAACCGGTTTCAACCGCTTCCACCCGGATCCAACCGGTTGCAGGCGGTTTCAACTGGATCCATCCGGTTCCAACCGGTTCCTTCCGGAATTATCCGGTTCCGACTGGTTTCATCCGGATCCAGCCAGACCCAGTCGGTTTCAACGGGTTGCACCCGGATCCAACCGGTTCCAGCCGGTTTCAACTGGATCCATCAGGTTCCAACCGGTTCCTTCCAGAATTATCCGGTTCCGACCGGTTCCATCCAGATCCAGCCGGATCCAGCCGGTTTCAACCGGTTCCACACGGATCCAACTGGTTCCATCTGGTTTCAACTGGATCCATCCGGTTCCAACCGGTTCCTTCTGGAATTATCCGGTTCCGACCGGTTCCATCCGGATCCAGCTGGATCCAGCCGGTTTCAACCGGATCCAACCAGTTCCAGCCGGTTTCAACTGGATCCATCCGGTTCCAACCGGTTCCTTCCGGAATTATCCGCTTCCGACCGGTTCCATCCGGATCCAGCCGGATCAAGCTGGTTTCAACCGCTTCCACCCAGATGCAACCGGTTGCAGGCGGTTTCAACTGGATCCATCCGGTTCCAACCAGTTCCTTCTGGAATTATCTGGTTCCAACCGGTTCCATCCAGATCCAGCCGGATCCAGCCGGGTTCAACCGGTTCCACCCAGATCCAACTGGTTCCAGCCGGTTTCAACTGGATCCATCCAGTTCCAAGAGGTTCCAGCCCGCTTCAACTGAATCCATCTGGATCCAGCCGGTTTCAACCAGATCCAACCAGTTCCAGCCGGTTTCAACTGAATCCATCCGGTTCCAACCGGTTCCTTCTGGAATTATCCGCTTCCGACTGGTTCCATCTGGATCCAGCCGGATTCTAGCCGATTTCAACCGGTTCCACCCGGATCCAACCAGTTCCAGGTGGTTTCAACTGGATCCATCCGGTTCCAACCGGTTTCTTCCGGAATTATCCAGTTCCGACCGGTTCCATCCGGATCCAGCCGGATCCAGTCAGTTTCAACGGGTTCCACCCGGATCAAACCGGTTCCAGCCGGTTTCAACTGGATCCATCCGGATCCAATCGGTTCCTTCCGGAACTATCCGGTTCCGACCGGTTCCATCCGGATCCATCCGGATCCACCCGGTTTCAACCGGATCCAACCAGTTCCAGCCGGTTTCAACTGAATCCATCTGGTTCCAGCCGGTTCCTTCTGGAATTATCTGGTTCCGACCGGTTCCATCCGGATCCAGCCGGATCCAGCCGGTTTCAACCGGTTCCACCCGGAATTAGGCGGTTCCGACCGGTTCCATCCGGATCCAGCCAGATCCAGCCAGTTTCAACCGGTTCCACCCGGTTCCAACTGGTTCCAGCCGGTTTCAACTGGATCCATCCGGTTCCAACCGGTTCCTTCCGGAACTAACCGGTTCTGACAGGTTCCATCCGGATCCATCTGGATCCAGCCGGTTTCAACCGGATCCAACCAGTTCCAGCTGGTTTCAACTGGATCCATCCGGTTCCAACCGGTTCCTTCTGGAATTATCCGGTTCCAACTGGATCTATCCGGTTCCAACCGTTTCCTTCTGGAAATATTCGGTTCCAACCGGTTTCATCTAGATCAATCAGCTTCCAACCGGATCCATCCGGTTCCACCCTAATCAATCAGGTTTCAACTGGTTCCAGCTGGATCCAACCGGGTCTAACTGGATCCATCTGGTTCCATCCGGTTCCAAAGTGTTCCTTCTGGAACTATCCGGTTGAACCCGTTCCATCCGGATCCATCCACTTCCAACCGGATCCAGCTGGATCCATTAGGTTTCAACTTGTTTCAGCTGGATCCAACCGGTTCCAACTGGATCCATCCGGTTCCAACTGGTTCATATCGAAACTGGTTCCAACCGGTTCCATCCGGATTCATGCGCTTCCAACCGGATCCATCCAGCTCCAACCATATCCATCTGTCTCCAAACAGTTCCAACCAGATCCAACAGGTTCCAATTGGTTCCATCCGTTTCCAACTGGATCCATCCCGTTCCATCCAGTTGCTATCGTTTCCATCTGGATCCAGCCAGATCCAGTCTGATCCCTCCTATTCCAAGCAAAACCAACCGGTTCCATCCAATTCCAACTGGATCAAATCAGCTCAAACGAATCTCATTGAATGCCATTGAATCCCAACAAATTCCAACAAATTCCAACAAATTGCATCGAATCCCATCGAATTCCATCCAATCGCGTCGAATCCTGTCACACCCATTTGAATCGCATTGAATTCCGTCAAATACCGAAGAATCTCTTCAAACCCCGTTGAACCCTGTCGATTCTTGTCGAATCCTGTTGAATCGTGTCAAATCGTATTGAGTTCCATCACAACACGTCGAAATGCTTCGATTCCTGTCAAATTGCATTGATGGCATCGAATCGCTTCAGGTCGGTTCCAAACCCGTTGAATTCCATTGAATCGCATCAAATGGCTTCGATTGGCATCTGATCGGGTCGATTCCTGTCACATCCCTTTGCATCTCATTAAATTTGTTGAATCGTGTCAATCTGTGTCATGTTGCATTGAATCCCTTCAAACAAAGTCGAGTGCCATCGAATTGGGTCGAATCAGGTCGAATGGCATGGAATCCCGTCGAATCTTGTCGAATTACATTGAATCCTGTCGGATCGCCTCTAATCGTGTCAAATCATGTTGGGTCGCTTCGATACCTGTCGAATCCCGTCGATTCCCATCAAATGCCGTCCAATCACATTGAACGGCTTTGAGTCGGAACCAATGGAATAGATTAGAATGGAGTAAGGTAGGGTAAGTTTGGGTAGGGTAGACTACGGTGGACTATAGTAGACTAGAGTAAACTAGACTAGTAGTCTAGACTATTCCCCTAGGCTAGTAGCCTAGATGAGTAAACAAGAGTAGGGTAATGGATTATGGGTTAGGATTAGGTTTAAGGTTAGGTTCCGGGCTATCATAAGGGTTAGGTTTAGGGTTACAGATGGACTAACTTTATGATTAGAATTAGGTTTAAGGTTCGGGTTTGGGTTAGATTTAGGTTTAGGATTAAGGTTAGGTTTAGGGTTTGGATGAAGTTCACGAAAGGGTGAGGGTTATTTTTATGGTTAGGGCTAGAGCTTGGGTTTGTTTTCAGGTTAGTGTTAAGGTTACGGTTAGGGTTCGGGTAGGGTTAGATGTTATGTTTAGGGTTAGGTTTAAGTTTAGGGTTAGTCTGAAGTTTAGATTATGGGCTAGGGTTAGGTTAAGGGTTACGATTAGGTTTAGGATTACAGATAGTCTTAGACGCTAGGTTTAGGGAGTGAGGGCGAGGTTTATTGTTAGGGTAGGCTTCACTTTAGGGTTAATGTTAGGGTTAGGTAGTATTTGGGTTACTGTTCGTTTAGAGTTAGGGTTAGGGAAAAGGTTACGGATAGCGTTAGGTTTAGGGTTGGGGATATATATGGTTAAGGGCTAGGGTGACTGTTGGGGTTAAGTTTACAGTTAAAGTGAGGGTTCAGGTTAATTGTTATGGTTAGGGTTAGGGGTAGAGTTAGTCTTAGGGTTAGGGTGAAGTTTTAATTAATAGCGAGGTTTAAGGTTAAGGTTAGAGTTAGGATTAAGTTTAGTGTTAGGGTTAGGTTCAGGTTTAGAGTTAGGGGAGCGGTAAGGTTAGGGTTAAGTCTGGGTTTATTGTAAAGGGTAAGGCTAGGTTAGGTTTAGGTTTAAAGTTAGAGTTATTGCTAGGGTTTACGGTTAGGGATAGGGTCAGGTTTAGAGTTATTGTTAGGTTTAGGGTTAGGATTAGGGTGGAGTTCAGGTTAGGGTTGAGTTCACGATTAGGGTAAGGTTTAGGGTTATGTCAGGGTTAGTGCTAGGATTAGGGATAGGGTTAGGGTTGGGAAAAGGGTTAGAGATTCATGTGAGAGTTGGTGTTAGGTTTGCAGTTAAGCTGATGTTTTAGGGCGTTACGGTTAGGGTTAGGGTGAGAGTTAGGGTTAGAGTTATGTTTAGATTTAGTGCCAGTGTTAGGGGATAGTTTAGGGTTAATTTAGTTTTAGGGATAGGTTAAGGTTTAGGGTGAATTTAGGTTAAGGATGAGGGTTACGGTTAGTATTACGGTTAGGTGTTTTGGTTAATATTAGGGTCAGCTTTAGCGTTAGGTTTAGGGTTAGGCATAGGGTTTGGTTTAGGGTTAGGTTTAGGGAGAACTGCCTTGCGGTAGCCGTGCTCTGGAAGTGGAAGGAGTATGCAGTGTTATTGTTAAGCCACTGTGAAGGCTCGGTTTGCACAGGGCAAACAACGCGCCGGGGGAAATCTCAGCAGAGTCCGGCGCCTTTCCACGGTTCAAAGCCTGGAACTGCAGACTCTTTTGCAAAGAAGAGAGCGCACAGGCAACAGCAGCCCGCACGTTTCTCAGTGAAAGGGAGAACTCCCTGACTTCATCCAGTCCTCTGAGCAAAGCAGGCAGAGGGAGAGAAACTTTCTTTCCTTCCTCTTTCCTGCAACGAATTCCTCCTTTGCTCTTGCAAACGCAAGGCTTCTTCTGAAAAACTACATCGCGGTGCAGGGATCCTTCCAGAGGAGCAACGACATAGTTTTAGGTGGAAGGGCTTGGCAGAGCAGCCGGGGAGAAAAGGCCTCTTGCGATTCTCTTTTCTTTCTGCCTGAATGCGGTCAATTCGCACTTGCCAAAGCAAGGTTTCCCAGCACAACCTACAAAGCAGCAGCTCTCTCCTGGCAGAGGAAATCCCATGCAATGTTGCCCTGGCGAGATAGTGTTGCTACAGGGAGGCCCAGGGAAAACAGACTGCCTGGAGAAATCGTAGCAAAGCCCTGTGTTTCCCCACAGGAATGTATGTCAATTTCAGTTCTTTGCCAGCAACGGAGCTCAGAGGCAACATCAGATTGTGTGTATCTCAGTGAGAGAAAGAACACTGTGACTTCCCCCGTTCCTCTGACGAAAGCGGTTAGAGGGAGAAAAGCGTCCTTTGCTTTCGCTTTCCCGCAGTGAGCTCGGCAGATCTGCCCTTCGCAAAGGGCCGTTATTCCCCGGAGAACTGCCTCGCGGTAGCCCTGTTCTGGAAGTGGAACGAGTATGCAGTGTTAGCGTTCAGCTATTGTGAAGGCTCGCTTTGGCCCAGGGCAAACGAAGCGCCGGGGGAAATCTTAGCAGAGCCTGGCGCCTTTCCACGGTTCAAAGCGTGGAACAGCAGACTCTCTTGCAAAGAACAGAGCGCCCAGGCAACAGCAGCCTGCACGTTTCTCAGTGAAAGGGAGAACTTCCTAACTTCATCCAGTCCTCTGAGCAAAGCAGGCAGAGGGAGAGAAACTTTCTTTCCTTCCTCTTTCCTGCAACGAATTCCTCCTTTGCTCTTGCAAACGCAAGGCTTCTTCTGAAAAACTACATCGCGGTGCAGGGATCCTTCCAGAGGAGCAACGGCATAGTTTTAGGTGGAAGGGCTTGGCAGAGCAGCCGGGGAGAAAAGGCCTCTTGCGATTCTCTTTTCTTTCTGCCTGAATGCGGTCAATTGACACTTGCCAAAGCAAGGTTTCCCGGCACAAACTACAAAGCAGCAGCTCCCTCCTGGCAGAGGAAATCCCATGCAGTGTTGCCCTGGCGAGATAGTGTTGCTACAGTGAGGCCCAGGGAAAACAGACTGCCTAGAGAAATCCTAGCAAAGCCCTGTGTTTCCCCACAGGAATGTATGTCAATTTCAGTTCTTTGCCATCAACGGAGCTCAGAGGCAACGTCAGATTGTGTGTATCTCAGTGAGAGAAAGAACACTGTGACTTCCCCCGTTCCTCTGACGAAAGCGGTTAGAGGGAGAAAAGCGTCCTTTGCTTTCGCTTTCCCGCAGTGAGCTCGGCAGATCTGCCCTTCGCGAAGGGCCGTTTTCCCCCGGAGAACTGCCTCGCGGTAGCCCTGTTCTGGAAGTGGAACGAGTATGCAGTGTTAGCGTTCAGCTATTGTGAAGACTTGCTTTGGCCCAGGGCAAACGAAGCGCAGGGGGAAATCTTAGCAGAGCCCGGCGCCTTTCCACGGTTCAAAGCGTGGAACAGCAGACGCTTTTGCAAAGAACAGAGCGCCCAGGCAACAGCAGCCTGCACGTTTCTCAGTGAAAGGGAGAACTTCCTAACTTCATCCAGTCCTCTGAGCAAAGCAGGCAGAGGGAGAGAAACTTTCTTTCCTTCCTCTTTCCTGCAACGAATTCCTCCTTTGCTCTTGCAAACGCAAGGCTTCTTCTGAAAAACTACGTCGCGGTGCAGGGATCCTTCCAGAGGAGCAACGGCATAGTTTGAGCTGGAAGGGCTTGGCAGAGCAGCCGGGGAGAAAAGGCCTCTTGCGATTCTCTTTTCTTTCTGCCTGAATGCAGTCAATTCGCACTTGCCAAAGCAAGGTTTCCCGGCACAACCTACAAAGCAGCAGCTCTCTCCTGGCAGAGGAAATCCCATGCAATGTTGCCCTGGCGAGATAGTGTTGCTACAGTGAGGCCCAGGGAAAACACACTGCCTAGAGAAATCCTAGCAAAGCCCTGTGTTTCCCCACAGGAATGTATGTCAATTTCAGTTCTTTGCCAGCAACGGAGCTCAGAGGCAACGTCAGATTGTGTGTATCTCAGTGAGAGAAAGAACACTGTGACTTCCCCCGTTCCTCTGACGAAAGCGGTTAGAGGGAGAAAAGCGTCCTTTGCTTTTGCTTTCCCGAAGTGAGCTCGGCAGATCTGCCCTTCGCGAAGGGCCGTTTTGCCCCGGAGAACTGCCTCGCGGTAGCCCTGTTCTGGAAGTGGAACAAGTATGCAGTGTTAGCGTTCAGCTATTGTGAAGGCTCGCTTTGGCCCAGGGCAAAAGAAGCGCCGGGGGAAATCTTAGCAGAGCCCGGCGCCTTTCCACGGTTCAAAACGTGGAACAGCAGACTCTTTTGCAAAGAACAGAGCGCCCAGGCAACAGCAGCCTGCATGTTTCTCAGTGAAAGGGAGAACTTCCTAACTTCATCCAGTCCTCTGTGCAAAGCAGGCAGAGGGAGAGAAACTTTCTTTCCTTTCTCTTTCCTGCAAGGAATTCCTCCTTTGCTCTTGCAAACGCAAGGCTTCTTCTGAAAAACTACGTCGCGGTGCAGGGATCCTTCCAGAGGAGCAACGGCATAGTTTTAGGTGGAAGGGCTTGGCAGAGCAGCCGGGGAGAAAAGGCCTCTTGCGATTCTCTTTTCTCTCTGCCTGAATGCGGTCAATTGGCACTTGCCAAAGCAAGGTTTCCCAGCACAAACTACAAAGCAGCAGCTCCCTCCTGGCAGAGGAAATCCCATGCAGTGTTGCCCTGGCGAGATAGTGTTGCTACAGCGAGGCCCAGGGAAAACAGACTGCCTAGAGAAATCCTAGCAAAGCCCTGTGTTTCCCCACAGGAATGTATGTCAGTTTCAGTTCTTTGCCAGCAACGGAGCTCAGAGGCAACATCAGATTGTGTGTATCTCAGTGAGAGAAAGAACACTGTGACTTCCCCCGTTCCTCTGACGAAAGCGGTTAGAGGGAGAAAAGCGTCCTTTGCTTTCGCTTTCCCGCAGTGAGCTCGGCAGATCTGCCCTTCGCGAAGGGCCGTTTTCCCCCGGAGAACTGCCTCGCGGTAGCCCTGTTCTGGAAGTGGAACGAGTATGCAGTGTTAGCGTTCAGCTATTGTGAAGCCTCGCTTTGGCCCAGGGCAAACGAAGCACCGAGGGAAATCTTAGCAGAGCCCGGCGCCTTTCCACGGTTCAAAGCCTGGAACAGCAGACGCTTTTGCAAAGAACAGAGCGCCCAGGCAACAGCAGCCTGCACGTTTCTCAGTGAAAGGGAGAACTTCCTAACTTCATCCAGTCCTCTGAGCAAAGCAGGCAGAGGGAGAGAAACTTTCTTTCCTTCCTCTTTCCTGCAACGAATTCCTCCTTTGCTCTTGCAAACGCAAGGCTTCTTCTGAAAAACTACGTCGCGGTGCAGGGATCCTTCCAGAGGAGCAACGGCATAGTTTTAGCTGGAAGGGCTTGGCAGAGCAGCCGGGGAGAAAAGGCCTCTTGCGATTCTCTTTTCTTTCTGCCTGAATGCGGTCAATTGGCACTTGCCAAAGCAAGGTTTCCCAGCACAAACTACAAAGCAGCAGCTCCCTCCTGGCAGAGGAAATCCCATGCAGTGTTGCCCTGGCGAGATAGTGTTGCTACAGCGAGGCCCAGGGAAAACAGACTGTGTTTCCCCACAGGAATGTATGTCAGTTTCAGTTCTTTGCCAGCAACGGAGCTCAGAGGCAACATCAGATTGTGTGTATCTCAGTGAGAGAAAGAACACTGTGACTTCCCCCGTTCCTCTGACGAAAGCGGTTAGAGGGAGAAAAGCGTCCTTTGCTTTCGCTTTCCCGCAGTGAGCTCGGCAGATCTGCCCTTCGCAAAGGGCCGTTATTCCCCGGAGAACTGCCTCGCGGTAGCCCTGTTCTGGAAGTGGAACGAGTATGCAGTGTTAGCGTTCAGCTATTGTGAAGGCTCGCTTTGGCCCAGGGCGAACGAAGCGCCGGGGGAAATCTTAGCAGAGCCCGGCGCCTTTCCACGGTTCAAAACGTGGAACAGCAGACTCTTTTGCAAAGAACAGAGCGCCCAGGCAACAGCAGCCTGCATGTTTCTCAGTGAAAGGGAGAACTTCCTAACTTCATCCAGTCCTCTGAGCAAAGCAGGCAGAGGGAGAGAAACTTTCTTTCCTTTCTCTTTCCTGCAACGAATTCCTCCTTTGCTCTTGCAAACGCAAGGCTTCTTCTGAAAAACTACGTCGCGGTGCAGGGATCCTTCCAGAGGAGCAACGGCATAGTTTTAGGTGGAAGGGCTTGGCAGAGCAGCCGGGGAGAAAAGGCCTCTTGCGATTCTCTTTTCTTTCTGCCTGAATGCGGTCAATTGGCACTTGCCAAAGCAAGGTTTCCCAGCACAAACTACAAAGCAGCAGCTCCCTCCTGGCAGAGGAAATCCCATGCAGTGTTGCCCTGGCGAGATAGTGTTGCTACAGCGAGGCCCAGGGAAAACAGACTGTGTTTCCCCACAGGAATGTATGTCAGTTTCAGTTCTTTGCCAGCAACGGAGCTCAGAGGCAACATCAGATTGTGTGTATCTCAGTGAGAGAAAGAACACTGTGACTTCCCCCGTTCCTCTGACGAAAGCGGTTAGAGGGAGAAAAGCGTCCTTTGCTTTCGCTTTCCCGCAGTGAGCTCGGCAGATCTGCCCTTCGCAAAGGGCCGTTATTCCCCGGAGAACTGCCTCGCGGTAGCCCTGTTCTGGAAGTGGAACGAGTATGCAGTGTTAGCGTTCAGCTATTGTGAAGGCTCGCTTTGGCCCAGGGCGAACGAAGCGCCGGGGGAAATCTTAGCAGAGCCCGGCGCCTTTCCACGGTTCAAAACGTGGAACAGCAGACTCTTTTGCAAAGAACAGAGCGCCCAGGCAACAGCAGCCTGCATGTTTCTCAGTGAAAGGGAGAACTTCCTAACTTCATCCAGTCCTCTGAGCAAAGCAGGCAGAGGGAGAGAAACTTTCTTTCCTTTCTCTTTCCTGCAACGAATTCCTCCTTTGCTCTTGCAAACGCAAGGCTTCTTCTGAAAAACTACGTCGTGGTGCAGGGATCCTTCCAGAGGAGCAACGGCATAGTTTTAGCTGGAAGGGCTTGGCAGAGCAGCCGGGGAGAAAAGGCCTCTTGCGATTCTCTTTTCTTTCTGCCTGAATGCGGTCAATTGGCACTTGCCAAAGCAAGGTTTCCCAGCACAAACTACAAAGCAGCAGCTCCCTCCTGGCAGAGGAAATCCCATGCAGTGTTGCCCTGGAGAGATAGTGTTGCTACAGCGAGGCCCAGGGAAAACAGACTGCCTAGAGAAATCCTAGCAAAGCCCTGTGTTTCCCCACAGGAATGTATGTCAGTTTCAGTTCTTTGCCAGCAACGGAGCTCAGAGGCAACGTCACATTGTGTGTATCTCAGTGAGAGAAAGAACACTGTGACTTCCCCCGTTCCTCTGACGAAAGCGGTTAGAGGGAGAAAAGCGTCCTTTGCTTTCGCTTTCCCGAAGTGAGCTCGGCAGATCTGCCCTTCGCAAAGGGCCGTTTTGCCCCGGAGAACTGCCTCGCGGTAGCCCTGTTCTGGAAGTGGAACGAGTATGCAGTGTTAGCGTTCAGCTATTGTGAAGGCTCGCTTTGGCCCAGGGCAAAAGAAGCGCCGGGGGGAAATCTTAGCAGAGCCCGGCGCCTTTCCACGGTTCAAAGCGTGGAACAGCAGACGCTTTTGCAAAGAACGGAGCGCCCAGGCAACAGCACCCTGCACGTTTCTCAGTGAAAGGGAGAACTTCCTAACTTCATCCAGTCCTCTGAGCAAAGCAGGCAGAGGGAGAGAAACTTTCTTTCCTTCCTCTTTCCTGCAACGAATTCCTCCTTTGCTCTTGCAAACGCAAGGCTTCTTCTGAAAAACTACGTCGCGGTGCAGGGATCCTTCCAGAGGAGCAACGGCATAGTTTGAGCTGGAAGGGCTTGGCAGAGCAGCCGGGGAGAAAAGGCCTCTTGCGATTCTCTTTTCTTTCTGCCTGAATGCAGTCAATTCGCACTTGCCAAAGCAAGGTTTCCCGGCACAACCTACAAAGCAGCAGCTCTCTCCTGGCAGAGGAAATCCCATGCAATGTTGCCCTGGCGAGATAGTGTTGCTACAGTGAGGCCCAGGGAAAACAGACTGCCTAGAGAAATCCTAGCAAAGCCCTGTGTTTCCCCACAGGAATGTATGTCAATTTCAGTTCTTTGCCAGCAACGGAGCTCAGAGGCAACATCAGATTGTGTGTATCTCAGTGAGAGAAAGAACACTGTGACTTCCCCCGTTCCTCTGACGAAAGCGGTTAGAGGGAGAAAAGCGTCCTTTGCATTCGCTTTCCCGCAGTGAGCTCGGCAGATCTGCCCTTCGCGAAGGGCCGTTTTCCCCCGGAGAACTGCCTCGCGGTAGCCCTGTTCTGGAAGTGGAACGAGTATGCAGTGTTAGCGTTCAGCTATTGTGAAGGCTCGCTTTGGCCCAGGGCAAACGAAGCGCCGGGGGAAATCTTAGCAGAGCCCGGCGCCTTTCCACGGTTCAAAGCGTGGAACTGCAGACGCTTTTGCAAAGAACAGAGCGCCCAGGCAACAGCAGCCTGCACGTTTCTCAGTGAAAGGGAGAACTTCCTAACTTCATCCAGTCCTCTGAGCAAAGCAGGCAGAGGGAGAGAAAGTTTCTTTCCTTCCTCTTTCCTGCAACGAATTCCTCCTTTGCTCTTGCAAACGCAAGGCTTCTTCAGAAAAACTACGTCACGGTGCAGGGATCCTTCCAGAGGAGCAACGGCATAGTTTTAGGTGGAAGGGCTTGGCAGAGCAGCCGGGGAGAAAAGGCCTCTTGCGATTCTCTTTTCTTTCTGCCTGAATGCGGTCAATTGGCACTTGCCAAAGCAAGGTTTCCCAGCACAAACTACAAAGCAGCAGCTCCCTCCTGGCAGAGGAAATCCCATGCAGTGTTGCCCTGGCGAGATAGTGTTGCTACAGCGAGGCCCAGGGAAAACAGACTGTGTTTCCCCACAGGAATGTATGTCAGTTTCAGTTCTTTGCCAGCAACGGAGCTCAGAGGCAACATCAGATTGTGTGTATCTCAGTGAGAGAAAGAACACTGTGACTTCCCCCGTTCCTCTGACGAAAGCGGTTAGAGGGAGAAAAGCGTCCTTTGCTTTCGCTTTCCCGCAGTGAGCTCGGCAGATCTGCCCTTCACGAAGGGCCGTTTTCCCCCGGAGAACTGCCTCGCGGTAGCCCTGTTCTGGAAGTGGAACGAGTATGCAGTGTTAGCGTTCAGCTATTGTGAAGGCTCGCTTTGGCCCAGGGCGAACGAAGCGCCGGGGGAAATCTTAGCAGAGCCCGGCGCCTTTCCACGGTTCAAAACGTGGAACAGCAGACTCTTTTGCAAAGAACAGAGCGCCCAGGCAACAGCAGCCTGCATGTTTCTCAGTGAAAGGGAGAACTTCCTAACTTCATCCAGTCCTCTGAGCAAAGCAGGCAGAGGGAGAGAAACTTTCTTTCCTTCCTCTTTCCTGCAACGAATTCCTCCTTTGCTCTTGCAAACGCAAGGCTTCTTCTGAAAAACTACGTCGCGGTGCAGGGATCCTTCCAGAGGAGCAACGGCATAGTTTTAGGTGGAAGGGCTTGGCAGAGCAGCCGGGGAGAAAAGGCCTCTTGCGATTCTCTTTTCTTTCTGCCTGAATGCGGTCAATTGGCACTTGCCAAAGCAAGGTTTCCCAGCACAAACTACAAAGCAGCAGCTCCCTCCTGGCAGAGGAAATCCCATGCAGTGTTGCCCTGGCGAGATAGTGTTGCTACAGCGAGGCCCAGGGAAAACAGACTGTGTTTCCCCACAGGAATGTATGTCAGTTTCAGTTCTTTGCCAGCAACGGAGCTCAGAGGCAACATCAGATTGTGTGTATCTCAGTGAGAGAAAGAACACTGTGACTTCCCCCGTTCCTCTGACGAAAGCGGTTAGAGGGAGAAAAGCGTCCTTTGCTTTCGCTTTCCCGCAGTGAGCTCGGCAGATCTGCCCTTCGCGAAGGGCCGTTTTCCCCCGGAGAACTGCCTCGCGGTAGCCCTGTTCTGGAAGTGGAACGAGTATGCAGTGTTAGCGTTCAGCTATTGTGAAGGCTCGCTTTGGCCCAGGGCGAACGAAGCGCCGGGGGAAATCTTAGCAGAGCCCGGCGCCTTTCCACGGTTCAAAACGTGGAACAGCAGACTCTTTTGCAAAGAACAGAGCGCCCAGGCAACAGCAGCCTGCATGTTTCTCAGTGAAAGGGAGAACTTCCTAACTTCATCCAGTCCTCTGAGCAAAGCAGGCAGAGGGAGAGAAACTTTCTTTCCTTCCTCTTTCCTGCAACGAATTCCTCCTTTGCTCTTGCAAACGCAAGGCTTCTTCTGAAAAACTACGTCGCGGTGCAGGGATCCTTCCAGAGGAGCAACGGCATAGTTTTAGGTGGAAGGGCTTGGCAGAGCAGCCGGGGAGAAAAGGCCTCTTGCGATTCTCTTTTCTTTCTGCCTGAATGCGGTCAATTGGCACTTGCCAAAGCAAGGTTTCCCAGCACAAACTACAAAGCAGCAGCTCCCTCCTGGCAGAGGAAATCCCATGCAGTGTTGCCCTGGCGAGATAGTGTTGCTACAGCGAGGCCCAGGGAAAACAGACTGCCTAGAGAAATCCTAGCAAAGCCCTGTTTTTCCCCACAGGAATGTATGTCAGTTTCAGTTCTTTGCCAGCAAGGGAGCTCAGAGGCAACGTCACATTGTGTGTATCTCAGTGAGAGAAAGAACACTGTGACTTCCCCCGTTCCTCTGACGAAAGCGGTTAGAGGGAGAAAAGCGTCCTTTGCATTCGCTTTCCCGAAGTGAGCTCGGCAGATCTGCCCTTCGCGAAGGGCCGTTTTCCCCCGGAGAACTGCCTCCCGGTAGCCCTGTTCTGGAAGTGGAACGAGTATGCAGTGTTAGCGTTCAGCTATTGTGAAGGCTCGCTTTGGCCCAGGGCAAACGAAGCGCCGGGGGGAAATCTTAGCAGAGCCCGGCGCCTTTCCACGGTTCAAAGCATGGAACAGCAGACTCTTTTGCAAAGAACAGAGCGCCCAGGCAACAGCAGCCTGCACGTTTCTCAGTGAAAGGGAGAACTTCCTAACTTCATCCAGTCCTCTGAGCAAAGCAGGCAGAGGGAGAGAAACTTTCTTTCCTTCCTCTTTCCTGCAACGAATTCCTCCTTTGCTCTTGCAAACGCAAGGCTTCTTCTGAAAAACTACGTCGCGGTGCAGGGATCCTTCCAGAGGAGCAACGGAATAGTTTTAGGTGGAAGGGCTTGGCAGAGCAGCCGGGGAGAAAAGGCCTCTTGCGATTCTCTTTTCTTTCTGCCTGAATGCGGTCAATTGGCACTTGCCAAAGCAAGGTTTCCCAGCACAAACTACAAAGCAGCAGCTCCCTCCTGGCAGAGGAAATCCCATGCAGTGTTGCCCTGGCGAGATAGTGTTGCTACAGCGAGGCCCAGGGAAAACAGACTGTGTTTCCCCACAGGAATGTATGTCAGTTTCAGTTCTTTGCCAGCAACGGAGCTCAGAGGCAACATCAGATTGTGTGTATCTCAGTGAGAGAAAGAACACTGTGACTTCCCCCGTTCCTCTGACGAAAGCGGTTAGAGGGAGAAAAGCGTCCTTTGCTTTCGCTTTCCCGCAGTGAGCTCGGCAGATCTGCCCTTCGCGAAGGGCCGTTTTCCCCCGGAGAACTGCCTCGCGGTAGCCCTGTTCTGGAAGTGGAACGAGTATGCAGTGTTAGCGTTCAGCTATTGTGAAGGCTCGCTTTGGCCCAGGGCGAACGAAGCGCCGGGGGAAATCTTAGCAGAGCCCGGCGCCTTTCCACGGTTCAAAACGTGGAACAGCAGACTCTTTTGCAAAGAACAGAGCGCCCAGGCAACAGCAGCCTGCATGTTTCTCAGTGAAAGGGAGAACTTCCTAACTTCATCCAGTCCTCTGAGCAAAGCAGGCAGAGGGAGAGAAACTTTCTTTCCTTCCTCTTTCCTGCAACGAATTCCTCCTTTGCTCTTGCAAACGCAAGGCTTCTTCTGAAAAACTACGTCGCGGTGCAGGGATCCTTCCAGAGGAGCAACGGCATAGTTTTAGGTGGAAGGGCTTGGCAGAGCAGCCGGGGAGAAAAGGCCTCTTGCGATTCTCTTTTCTTTCTGCCTGAATGCGGTCAATTGGCACTTGCCAAAGCAAGGTTTCCCAGCACAAACTACAAAGCAGCAGCTCCCTCCTGGCAGAGGAAATCCCATGCAGTGTTGCCCTGGCGAGATAGTGTTGCTACAGCGAGGCCCAGGGAAAACAGACTGTGTTTCCCCACAGGAATGTATGTCAGTTTCAGTTCTTTGCCAGCAACGGAGCTCAGAGGCAACATCAGATTGTGTGTATCTCAGTGAGAGAAAGAACACTGTGACTTCCCCCGTTCCTCTGACGAAAGCGGTTAGAGGGAGAAAAGCGTCCTTTGCTTTCGCTTTCCCGCAGTGAGCTCGGCAGATCTGCCCTTCACGAAGGGCCGTTTTCCCCCGGAGAACTGCCTCGCGGTAGCCCTGTTCTGGAAGTGGAACGAGTATGCAGTGTTAGCGTTCAGCTATTGTGAAGGCTCGCTTTGGCCCAGGGCGAACGAAGCGCCGGGGGAAATCTTAGCAGAGCCCGGCGCCTTTCCACGGTTCAAAACGTGGAACAGCAGACTCTTTTGCAAAGAACAGAGCGCCCAGGCAACAGCAGCCTGCATGTTTCTCAGTGAAAGGGAGAACTTCCTAACTTCATCCAGTCCTCTGAGCAAAGCAGGCAGAGGGAGAGAAACTTTCTTTCCTTCCTCTTTCCTGCAACGAATTCCTCCTTTGCTCTTGCAAACGCAAGGCTTCTTCTGAAAAACTACGTCGCGGTGCAGGGATCCTTCCAGAGGAGCAACGGCATAGTTTTAGCTGGAAGGGCTTGGCAGAGCAGCCGGGGAGAAAAGGCCTCTTGCGATTCTCTTTTCTTTCTGCCTGAATGCGGTCAATTGGCACTTGCCAAAGCAAGGTTTCCCAGCACAAACTACAAAGCAGCAGCTCCCTCCTGGCAGAGGAAATCCCATGCAGTGTTGCCCTGGCGAGATAGTGTTGCTACAGCGAGGCCCAGGGAAAACAGACTGCCTAGAGAAATCCTAGCAAAGCCCTGTTTTTCCCCACAGGAATGTATGTCAGTTTCAGTTCTTTGCCAGCAACGGAGCTCAGAGGCAACGTCACATTGTGTGTATCTCAGTGAGAGAAAGAACACTGTGACTTCCCCCGTTCCTCTGACGAAAGCGGTTAGAGGGAGAAAAGCGTCCTTTGCATTCGCTTTCCCGCAGTGAGCTCGGCAGATCTGCCCTTCGCGAAGGGCCGTTTTCCCCCGGAGAACTGCCTCCCGGTAGCCCTGTTCTGGAAGTGGAACGAGTATGCAGTGTTAGCGTTCAGCTATTGTGAAGGCTCGCTTTGGCCCAGGGCAAACGAAGCGCCGGGGGGAAATCTTAGCAGAGCCCGGCGCCTTTCCACGGTTCAAAGCATGGAACAGCAGACTCTTTTGCAAAGAACAGAGCGCCCAGGCAACAGCAGCCTGCACGTTTCTCAGTGAAAGGGAGAACTTCCTAACTTCATCCAGTCCTCTGAGCAAAGCAGGCAGAGGGAGAGAAACTTTCTTTCCTTCCTCTTTCCTGCAACGAATTCCTCCTTTGCTCTTGCAAACGCAAGGCTTCTTCTGAAAAACTACGTCGCGGTGCAGGGATCCTTCCAGAGGAGCAACGGAATAGTTTTAGGTGGAAGGGCTTGGCAGAGCAGCCGGGGAGAAAAGGCCTCTTGCGATTCTCTTTTCTTTCTGCCTGAATGCGGTCAATTGGCACTTGCCAAAGCAAGGTTTCCCAGCACAAACTACAAAGCAGCAGCTCCCTCCTGGCAGAGGAAATCCCATGCAGTGTTGCCCTGGCGAGATAGTGTTGCTACAGCGAGGCCCAGGGAAAACAGACTGTGTTTCCCCACAGGAATGTATGTCAGTTTCAGTTCTTTGCCAGCAACGGAGCTCAGAGGCAACATCAGATTGTGTGTATCTCAGTGAGAGAAAGAACACTGTGACTTCCCCCGTTCCTCTGACGAAAGCGGTTAGAGGGAGAAAAGCGTCCTTTGCTTTCGCTTTCCCGCAGTGAGCTCGGCAGATCTGCCCTTCGCGAAGGGCCGTTTTCCCCCGGAGAACTGCCTCGCGGTAGCCCTGTTCTGGAAGTGGAACGAGTATGCAGTGTTAGCGTTCAGCTATTGTGAAGGCTCGCTTTGGCCCAGGGCGAACGAAGCGCCGGGGGAAATCTTAGCAGAGCCCGGCGCCTTTCCACGGTTCAAAACGTGGAACAGCAGACTCTTTTGCAAAGAACAGAGCGCCCAGGCAACAGCAGCCTGCATGTTTCTCAGTGAAAGGGAGAACTTCCTAACTTCATCCAGTCCTCTGAGCAAAGCAGGCAGAGGGAGAGAAACTTTCTTTCCTTCCTCTTTCCTGCAACGAATTCCTCCTTTGCTCTTGCAAACGCAAGGCTTCTTCTGAAAAACTACGTCGCGGTGCAGGGATCCTTCCAGAGGAGCAACGGCATAGTTTTAGGTGGAAGGGCTTGGCAGAGCAGCCGGGGAGAAAAGGCCTCTTGCGATTCTCTTTTCTTTCTGCCTGAATGCGGTCAATTGGCACTTGCCAAAGCAAGGTTTCCCAGCACAAACTACAAAGCAGCAGCTCCCTCCTGGCAGAGGAAATCCCATGCAGTGTTGCCCTGGCGAGATAGTGTTGCTACAGCGAGGCCCAGGGAAAACAGACTGTGTTTCCCCACAGGAATGTATGTCAGTTTCAGTTCTTTGCCAGCAACGGAGCTCAGAGGCAACATCAGATTGTGTGTATCTCAGTGAGAGAAAGAACACTGTGACTTCCCCCGTTCCTCTGACGAAAGCGGTTAGAGGGAGAAAAGCGTCCTTTGCTTTCGCTTTCCCGCAGTGAGCTCGGCAGATCTGCCCTTCACGAAGGGCCGTTTTCCCCCGGAGAACTGCCTCGCGGTAGCCCTGTTCTGGAAGTGGAACGAGTATGCAGTGTTAGCGTTCAGCTATTGTGAAGGCTCGCTTTGGCCCAGGGCGAACGAAGCGCCGGGGGAAATCTTAGCAGAGCCCGGCGCCTTTCCACGGTTCAAAACGTGGAACAGCAGACTCTTTTGCAAAGAACAGAGCGCCCAGGCAACAGCAGCCTGCATGTTTCTCAGTGAAAGGGAGAACTTCCTAACTTCATCCAGTCCTCTGAGCAAAGCAGGCAGAGGGAGAGAAACTTTCTTTCCTTCCTCTTTCCTGCAACGAATTCCTCCTTTGCTCTTGCAAACGCAAGGCTTCTTCTGAAAAACTACGTCGCGGTGCAGGGATCCTTCCAGAGGAGCAACGGCATAGTTTTAGCTGGAAGGGCTTGGCAGAGCAGCCGGGGAGAAAAGGCCTCTTGCGATTCTCTTTTCTTTCTGCCTGAATGCGGTCAATTGGCACTTGCCAAAGCAAGGTTTCCCAGCACAAACTACAAAGCAGCAGCTCCCTCCTGGCAGAGGAAATCCCATGCAGTGTTGCCCTGGCGAGATAGTGTTGCTACAGCGAGGCCCAGGGAAAACAGACTGCCTAGAGAAATCCTAGCAAAGCCCTGTGTTTCCCCACAGGAATGTATGTCAATTTCAGTTCTTTGCCAGCAACGGAGCTCAGAGGCAACGTCAGATTGTGTGTATCTCAGTGAGAGAAAGAACACTGTGACTTCCCCCGTTCCTCTGACGAAAGCGGTTAGAGGGAGAAAAGCGTCCTTTGCTTTCGCTTTCCCGCAGTGAGCTCGGCAGATCTGCCCTTCGCGAAGGGCCGTTTTCCCCCAGAGAACTGCCTCGCGGTAGCCCTGTTCTGGAAGTGGAACGAGTATGCAGTGTTAGCGTTCAGCTATTGTGAAGGCTCGCTTTGGCCCAGGGCAAACGAAGCGCCAGGGAAAATCTTAGCAGAGCCCGGAGCCTTTCCACGGTTCAAAGCCTGGAACTGCAGACTCTTTTGCAAAGAAGAGAGCGCCCAGGCAACAGCAGCCTGCACGTTTCTCAGTGAAAGGGGGAACTTCCTAACTTCATCCAGTCCTCTGAGCAAAGCAGGCAGAGGGAGAGAAACTTTCTTTCCTTCCTCTTTCCTGCAACGAATTCCTCCTTTGCTCTTGCAAACGCAAGGCTTCTTCTGAAAAACTACGTCGCGGTGCAGGGATCCTTCCAGAGGAGCAACGGCATAGTTTTAGGTGGAAGGGCTTGGCAGAGCAGCCGGGGAGAAAAGGCCTCTTGCGATTCTCTTTTCTTTCTGCCTGAATGCGGTCAATTGGCACTTGCCAAAGCAAGGTTTCCCAGCACAAACTACAAAGCAGCAGCTCCCTCCTGGCAGAGGAAATCCCATGCAGTGTTGCCCTGGCGAGATAGTGTTGCTACAGCGAGGCCCAGGGAAAACAGACTGCCTAGAGAAATCCTAGCAAAGCCCTGTGTTTCCCCACAGGAATGTATGTCAGTTTCAGTTCTTTGCCAGCAACGGAGCTCAGAGGCAACGTCACATTGTGTGTATCTCAGTGAGAGAAAGAACACTGTGACTTCCCCCGTTCCTCTGACGAAAGCGGTTAGAGGGAGAAAAGCGTCCTTTGCTTTCGCTTTCCCGAAGTGAGCTCGGCAGATCTGCCCTTCGCGAAGGGCCGTTTTGCCCCGGAGAACTGCCTCGCGGTAGCCCTGTTCTGGAAGTGGAACGAGTATGCAGTGTTAGCGTTCAGCTATTGTGACGGCTCGCTTTGGCCCAGGGCAAAAGAAGCGCCGGGGGGAAATCTTAGCAGAGCCCGGCGCCTTTCCACGGTTCAAAGCGTGGAACAGCAGACGCTTTTGCAAAGAACGGAGCGCCCAGGCAACAGCACCCTGCACGTTTCTCAGTGAAAGGGAGAACTTCCTAACTTCATCCAGTCCTCTGAGCAAAGCAGGCAGAGGGAGAGAAACTTTCTTTCCTTCCTCTTTCCTGCAACGAATTCCTCCTTTGCTCTTGCAAACGCAAGGCTTCTTCTGAAAAACTACGTCGCGGTGCAGGGATCCTTCCAGAGGAGCAACGGCATAGTTTGAGCTGGAAGGGCTTGGCAGAGCAGCCGGGGAGAAAAGGCCTCTTGCGATTCTCTTTTCTTTCTGCCTGAATGCAGTCAATTCGCACTTGCCAAAGCAAGGTTTCCCGGCACAACCTACAAAGCAGCAGCTCTCTCCTGGCAGAGGAAATCCCATGCAATGTTGCCCTGGCGAGATAGTGTTGCTACAGTGAGGCCCAGGGAAAACAGACTGCCTAGAGAAATCCTAGCAAAGCCCTGTGTTTCCCCACAGGAATGTATGTCAATTTCAGTTCTTTGCCAGCAACGGAGCTCAGAGGCAACGTCAGATTGTGTGTATCTCAGTGAGAGAAAGAACACTGTGACTTCCCCCGTTCCTCTGACGAAAGCGGTTAGAGGGAGAAAAGCGTCCTTTCCTTTGGCTTTCCCGCAGTGAGCTCGGCAGATCTGCCCTTCGCGAAGGGCCGTTTTCCCCCGGAGAACTGCCTCGCGGTAGCCCTGTTCTGGAAGTGGAACGAGTATGCAGTGTTAGCGTTCAGCTATTGTGAAGGCTCGCTTTGGCCCAGGGCAAACGAAGCGCCAGGGAAAATCTTAGCAGAGCCCGGCGCCTTTCCACGGTTCAAAGCCTGGAACTGCAGACTCTTTTGCAAAGAAGAGAGCGCACAGGCAACAGCAGCCCGCACGTTTCTCAGTGAAAGGGAGAACTCCCTGACTTCATCCAGTCCTCTGAGCAAAGCAGGCAGAGGGAGAGAAACTTTCTTTCCTTCCTCTTTCCTGCAACGAATTCCTCCTTTGCTCTTGCAAACGCAAGGCTTCTTCTGAAAAACTACGTCGCGGTGCAGGGATCCTTCCAGAGGAGCAACGGAATAGTTTTAGGTGGAAGGGCTTGGCAGAGCAGCCGGGGAGAAAAGGCCTCTTGCGATTCTCTTTTCTTTCTGCCTGAATGCGGTCAATTGGCACTTGCCAAAGCAAGGTTTCCCGGCACAAACTACAAAGCAGCAGCTCCCTCCTGGCAGAGGAAATCCCATGCAGTGTTGCCCTGGCGAGATAGTGTTGCTACAGCGAGGCCCAGGGAAAACAGACTTTGTTTCCCCACAGGAATGTATGTCAGTTTCAGTTCTTTGCCAGCAACGGAGCTCAGAGGCAACATCAGATTGTGTGTATCTCAGTGAGAGAAAGAACACTGTGACTTCCCCCGTTCCTCTGACGAAAGCGGTTAGAGGGAGAAAAGCGTCCTTTGCATTCGCTTTCCCGCAGTGAGCTCGGCAGATCTGCCCTTCGCGAAGGGCCGTTTTCCCCCTGAGAACTGCCTCGCGGTAGCCCTGTTCTGGAAGTGGAACGAGTATGCAGTGTTAGCGTTCAGCTATTGTGAAGGCTCGCTTTGGCCCAGGGCAAACGAAGCGCCGGGGGAAATCTTAGCAGAGCCCGGCGCCTTTCCACGGTTCAAAGCGTGGAACTGCAGACGCTTTTGCAAAGAACAGAGCGCCCAGGCAACAGCAGCCTGCACGTTTCTCAGTGAAAGGGAGAACTTCCTAACTTCATCCAGTCCTCTGAGCAAAGCAGGCAGAGGGAGAGAAACTTTCTTTCCTTCCTCTTTCCTGCAACGAATTCCTCCTTTGCTCTTGCAAACGCAAGGCTTCTTCAGAAAAACTACGTCACGGTGCAGGGATCCTTCCAGAGGAGCAACGGCATAGTTTTAGGTGGAAGGGCTTGGCAGAGCAGCCGGGGAGAAAAGGCCTCTTGCGATTCTCTTTTCTTTCTGCCTGAATGCGGTCAATTCGCACTTGCCAAAGCAAGGTTTCCCGGCACAACCTACAAAGCAGCAGCTCTCTCCTGGCAGAGGAAATCCCATGCAGTGTTGCCCTGGCGAGATAGTGTTGCTACAGCGAGGCCCAAGGAAAACAGACTGCCTAGAGAAATCCTAGCAAAGCCCTGTGTTTCCCCACAGGAATGTATGTCAGTTTCAGTTCTTTGCCAGCAACGGAGCTCAGAGGCGACGTCAGATTGTGTGTATCTCAGTGAGAGAAAGAACACTGTGACTTCCCCCGTTCCTCTGACGAAAGCGGTTAGAGGGAGAAAAGCGTCCTTTGCTTTCGCTTTCCCGCAGTGAGCTCGGCAGATCTGCCCTTCGCGAAGGGCCGTTTTCCCCCGGAGAACTGCCTCGCGGTAGCCCTGTTCTGGAAGTGGAACGAGTATGCAGTGTTAGCGTTCAGCTATTGTGAAGCCTCGCTTTGGCCCAGGGCAAACGAAGCGCCGGGGGGAAATCTTAGCAGAGTGCGGCGCCTTTCCACGGTTCAAAGCCTGGAACAGCAGACGCTTTTGCAAAGAACAGAGCGCCCAGGCAACAGCAGCCTGCACGTTTCTCAGTGAAAGGGAGAACTTCCTAACTTCATCCAGTCCTCTGAGCAAAGCAGGCAGAGGGAGAGAAACTTTCTTTCCTTCCTCTTTCCTGCAACGAATTCCTCCTTTGCTCTTGCAAACGCAAGGCTTCTTCTGAAAAACTACGTCGCGGTGCAGGGATCCTTCCAGAGGAGCAACGGCATAGTTTTAGCTGGAAGGGCTTGGCAGAGCAGCCGGGGAGAAAAGGCCTCTTGCGATTCTCTTTTCTTTCTGCCTGAATGCGGTCAATTGGCACTTGCCAAAGCAAGGTTTCCCAGCACAAACTACAAAGCAGCAGCTCCCTCCTGGCAGAGGAAATCCCATGCAGTGTTGCCCTGGCGAGATAGTGTTGCTACAGCGAGGCCCAGGGAAAACAGACTGTGTTTCCCCACAGGAATGTATGTCAGTTTCAGTTCTTTGCCAGCAACGGAGCTCAGAGGCAACATCAGATTGTGTGTATCTCAGTGAGAGAAAGAACACTGTGACTTCCCCCGTTCCTCTGACGAAAGCGGTTAGAGGGAGAAAAGCGTCCTTTGCTTTCGCTTTCCCGCAGTGAGCTCGGCAGATCTGCCCTTCACGAAGGGCCGTTTTCCCCCGGAGAACTGCCTCGCGGTAGCCCTGTTCTGGAAGTGGAACGAGTATGCAGTGTTAGCGTTCAGCTATTGTGAAGGCTCGCTTTGGCCCAGGGCGAACGAAGCGCCGGGGGAAATCTTAGCAGAGCCCGGCGCCTTTCCACGGTTCAAAACGTGGAACAGCAGACTCTTTTGCAAAGAACAGAGCGCCCAGGCAACAGCAGCCTGCATGTTTCTCAGTGAAAGGGAGAACTTCCTAACTTCATCCAGTCCTCTGAGCAAAGCAGGCAGAGGGAGAGAAACTTTCTTTCCTTCCTCTTTCCTGCAACGAATTCCTCCTTTGCTCTTGCAAACGCAAGGCTTCTTCTGAAAAACTACGTCGCGGTGCAGGGATCCTTCCAGAGGAGCAACGGCATAGTTTTAGGTGGAAGGGCTTGGCAGAGCAGCCGGGGAGAAAAGGCCTCTTGCGATTCTCTTTTCTTTCTGCCTGAATGCGGTCAATTGGCACTTGCCAAAGCAAGGTTTCCCAGCACAAACTACAAAGCAGCAGCTCCCTCCTGGCAGAGGAAATCCCATGCAGTGTTGCCCTGGCGAGATAGTGTTGCTACAGCGAGGCCCAGGGAAAACAGACTGTGTTTCCCCACAGGAATGTATGTCAGTTTCAGTTCTTTGCCAGCAACGGAGCTCAGAGGCAACATCAGATTGTGTGTATCTCAGTGAGAGAAAGAACACTGTGACTTCCCCCGTTCCTCTGACGAAAGCGGTTAGAGGGAGAAAAGCGTCCTTTGCTTTCGCTTTCCCGCAGTGAGCTCGGCAGATCTGCCCTTCGCGAAGGGCCGTTTTCCCCCGGAGAACTGCCTCGCGGTAGCCCTGTTCTGGAAGTGGAACGAGTATGCAGTGTTAGCGTTCAGCTATTGTGAAGGCTCGCTTTGGCCCAGGGCGAACGAAGCGCCGGGGGAAATCTTAGCAGAGCCCGGCGCCTTTCCACGGTTCAAAACGTGGAACAGCAGACTCTTTTGCAAAGAACAGAGCGCCCAGGCAACAGCAGCCTGCACGTTTCTCAGTGAAAGGCAGAACTTCCTAACTTCATCCAGTCCTCTGAGCAAAGCAGGCAGAGGGAGAGAAACTTTCTTTCCTTCCTCTTTCCTGCAACGAATTCCTCCTTTGCTCTTGCAAACGCAAGGCTTCTTCAGAAAAACTACGTCACGGTGCAGGGATCCTTCCAGAGGAGCAACGGCATAGTTTTAGCTGGAAGGGCTTGGCAGAGCAGCCGGGGAGAAAAGGCCTCTTGCGATTCTCTTTTCTTTCTGCCTGAATGCGGTCAATTCGCACTTGCCAAAGCAAGGTTTCCCGGCACAACCTACAAAGCAGCAGCTCTCTCCTGGCAGAGGAAATCCCATGCAGTGTTGCCCTGGCGAGATAGTGTTGCTACAGCGAGGCCCAAGGAAAACAGACTGCCTAGAGAAATCCTAGCAAAGCCCTGTGTTTCCCCACAGGAATGTATGTCAGTTTCAGTTCTTTGCCAGCAACGGAGCTCAGAGGCGACGTCAGATTGTGTGTATCTCAGTGAGAGAAAGAACACTGTGACTTCCCCCGTTCCTCTGACGAAAGCGGTTATAGGGAGAAAAGCGTCCTTTGCTTTCGCTTTCCCGCAGTGAGCTCGGCAGATCTGCCCTTCGCGAAGGGCCGTTTTCCCCCGGAGAACTGCCTCGCGGTAGCCCTGTTCTGGAAGTGGAACGAGTATGCAGTGTTAGCGTTCAGCTATTGTGAAGCCTCGCTTTGGCCCAGGGCAAACGAAGCGCCGGGGGGAAATCTTAGCAGAGCGCGGCGCCTTTCCACGGTTCAAAGCCTGGAACAGCAGACGCTTTTGCAAAGAACAGAGCGCCCAGGCAACAGCAGCCTGCATGTTTCTCAGTGAAAGGGAGAACTTCCTAACTTCATCCAGTCCTCTGAGCAAAGCAGGCAGAGGGAGAGAAACTTTCTTTCCTTCCTCTTTCCTGCAACGAATTCCTCCTTTGCTCTTGCAAACGCAAGGCTTCTTCTGAAAAACTACGTCGCGGTGCAGGGATCCTTCCAGAGGAGCAACGGCATAGTTTTAGGTGGAAGGGCTTGGCAGAGCAGCCGGGGAGAAAAGGCCTCTTGCGATTCTCTTTTCTTTCTGCCTGAATGCGGTCAATTGGCACTTGCCAAAGCAAGGTTTCCCAGCACAAACTACAAAGCAGCAGCTCCCTCCTGGCAGAGGAAATCCCATGCAGTGTTGCCCTGGCGAGATAGTGTTGCTACAGCGAGGCCCAGGGAAAACAGACTGTGTTTCCCCACAGGAATGTATGTCAGTTTCAGTTCTTTGCCAGCAACGGAGCTCAGAGGCAACGTCAGATTGTGTGTATCTCAGTGAGAGAAAGAACACTGTGACTTCCCCCGTTCCTCTGACGAAAGCGGTTAGAGGGAGAAAAGCGTGCTTTGCTTTCGCTTTCCCGCAGTGAGCTCGGCAGATCTGCCCTTCGCGAAGGGCCGTTTTCCCCCGGAGAACTGCCTCGCGGTAGCCCTGTTCTGGAAGTGGAACGAGTATGCAGTGTTAGCGTTCAGCTATTGTGAAGGCTCGCTTTGGCCCAGGGCAAACGAAGCGCCGGGGGGATATCTTAGCAGAGCCCGGCGCCTTTCCACGGTTCAAAGCCTGGAACAGCAGACTCTTTTGCAAAGAACAGAGCGCCCAGGCAACAGCAGCCTGCACGTTTCTCAGTGAAAGGGAGAACTTCCTAACTTCATCCAGTCCTCTGAGCAAAGCAGGCAGAGGGAGAGAAACTTTCTTTCCTTCCTCTTTCCTGCAACGAATTCCTCCTTTGCTCTTGCAAACGCAAGGCTTCTTCTGAAAAACTACGTCGCGGTGCAGGGATCCTTCCAGAGGAGCAACGGCATAGTTTTAGGTGGAAGGGCTTGGCAGAGCAGCCGGGGAGAAAAGGCCTCTTGCGATTCTCTTTTCTTTCTGCCTGAATGCGGTCAATTGGCACTTGCCAAAGCAAGGTTTCCCAGCACAAACTACAAAGCAGCAGCTCCCTCCTGGCAGAGGAAATCCCATGCAGTGTTGCCCTGGCGAGATAGTGTTGCTACAGCGAGGCCCAGGGAAAACAGACTGCCTAGAGAAATCCTAGCAAAGCCCTGTGTTTCCCCACAGGAATGTATGTCAGTTTCAGTTCTTTGCCAGCAACGGAGCTCAGAGGCAACGTCAGATTGTGTGTATCTCAGTGAGAGAAAGAACACTGTGACTTCCCCCGTTCCTCTGACGAAAGCGGTTAGAGGGAGAAAAGCGTCCTTTGCTTTCGCTTTCCCGCATGAGCTCGGCAGATCTGCCCTTCGCGAAGGGCCGTTTTCCACTGGAGAACTGCCTCGCGGTAGCCCTGTTCTGGAAGTGGAACGAGTATGCAGTGTTAGCGTTCAGCTATTGTGAAGGCTCGCTTTGGCCCAGGGCAAACGAAGCGCCGGGGGGAAATCTTAGCAGAGCCCGGCGCCTTTCCACGGTTCAAAGCCTGGAACAGCAGACTCTTTTGCAAAGAACAGAGCGCCCAGGCAACAGCAGCCTGCACGTTTCTCAGTGAAAGGGAGAACTTCCTAACTTCATCCAGTCCTCTGAGCAAAGCAGGCAGAGGGAGAGAAACTTTCTTTCCTTCCTCTTTCCTGCAACGAATTCCTCCTTTGCTCTTGCAAACGCAAGGCTTCTTCTGAAAAACTACGTCGCGGTGCAGGGATCCTTCCAGAGGAGCAACGGCATAGTTTTAGGTGGAAGGGCTTGGCAGAGCAGCCGGGGAGAAAAGGCCTCTTGCGATTCTCTTTTCTTTCTGCCTGAATGCGGTCAATTGGCACTTGCCAAAGCAAGGTTTCCCAGCACAAACTACAAAGCAGCAGCTCCCTCCTGGCAGAGGAAATCCCATGCAGTGTTGCCCTGGCGAGATAGTGTTGCTACAGCGAGGCCCAGGGAAAACAGACTGCCTAGAGAAATCCTAGCAAAGCCCTGTGTTTCCCCACAGGAATGTATGTCAGTTTCTGTTCTTTGCCAGCAACGGAGCTCAGAGGCGACGTCAGATTGTGTGTATCTCAGTGAGAGAAAGAACACTGTGACTTCCCCCGTTCCTCTGACGAAGGCGGTTAGAGGGAGAAAAGCGTCCTTTGCTTTCGCTTTCCCGCAGTGAGCTCGGCAGATCTGCCCTTCGCGAAGGGCCGTTTTCCCCCGGAGAACTGCCTCGCGGTAGCCCTGTTCTGGAAGTGGAAGGAGTATGCAGTGTTAGCGTTCAGCTATTGTGAAGGCTCGCTTTGGCCCAGGGCAAACGAAGCGCCGGGGGGAAATCTTAGCAGAGCCCGGCGCCTTTCCACGGTTCAAAGCGTGGAACAGCAGACTCTTTTGCAAAGAACAGAGCACCCAGGCAACAGCAGCCTGCACGTTTCTCAGTGAAAGGGAGAACTTCCTAACTTCATCCAGTCCTCTGAGCAAAGCAGGCAGAGGGAGAGAAACTTTCTTTCCTTCCTCTTTCCTGCAACGAATTCCTCCTTTGCTCTTGCAAACGCAAGGCTTCTTCTGAAAAACTACGTCGCGGTGCAGGGATCCTTCCAGAGGAGCAACGGCATAGTTTTAGGAGGAAGGGCTTGGCAGAGCAGCCGGGGAGAAAAGGCCTCTTGCGATTCTCTTTTCTTTCTGCCTGAATGCGGTCAATTGGCACTTGCCAAATCAAGGTTTCCCGGCACAACCTACAAAGCAGCAGCTCTCTCCTGGCAGAGGAAATCCCATGCAATGTGGCCCTGGCGAGATAGTGTTGCTACAGTGAGGCCCAGGGAAAACAGACTGCATAGAGAAATCCTAGCAAAGCCCTGTGTTTCCCCACAGGAATGTATGTCAATTTCAGTTCTTTGCCAGGAACGGAGCTCAGCGGCAACATCAGATTGTGTGTATCTCAGTGAGAGAAAGAACACTGTGACTTCCCCCGTTCCTCTGACGAAAGCGGTTAGAGGGAGAAAAGCGTCCTTTGCTTTCGCTTTCCCGCAGTGAGCTCGGCAGATCTGTCCTTCGCGAAGGGCCGTTTTCCCCGGAGAACTGCCTCGCGGTAGCCCTGTTCTGGAAGTGGAACGAGTATGCAGTGTTAGCGTTCAGCTATTGTGAAGGCTCGCTTTGGCCCAGGGCAAACGAAGCGCCGGGGGAAATCTTAGCAGAGCCCGGCGCCTTTCCACGGTTCAAAGCGTGGAACAGCAGACTCTTTTGCAAAGAACAGAGCGCCCAGGCAACAGCAGCCTGCACGTTTCTCAGTGAAAGGGAGAACTTCCTAACTTCATCTAGTCCTCTGAGCAAAGCAGGCAGAGGGAGAGAAACTTTCTTTCCTTCCTCTTTCCTGCAACGAATTCCTCCTTTGCTCTTGCAAACGCAAGGCTTCTTCTGAAAAACTACGTCGCGGTGCAGGGATCCTTCCAGAGGAGCAACGGCATAGTTTTAGGTGGAAGGGCTTGGCAGAGCAGCCGGGGAGAAAAGGCCTCTTGCGATTCTCTTTTCTTTCTGCCTGAATGCGGTCAATTGGCACTTGCCAAAGCAAGGTTTCCCAGCACAAACTACAAAGCAGCAGCTCCCTCCTGGCAGAGGAAATCCCATGCAGTGTTGCCCTGGCGAGATAGTGTTGCTACAACGAGGCCCAGGGAAAACAGACTGTGTTTCCCCACAGGAATGTATGTCAGTTTCAGTTCTTTGCCAGCAACGGAGCTCAGAGGCAACGTCAGATTGTGTGTATCTCAGTGAGAGAAAGAACACTGTGACTTCCCCCGTTCCTCTGACGAAAGCGGTTAGAGGGAGAAAAGCGTCCTTTGCTTTCGCTTTCCCGCAGTGAGCTCGGCAGATCTGCCCTTCGCGAAGGGCCGTTTTCCCCCAGAGAACTGCCTCGCGGTAGCCCTGTTCTGGAAGTGGAACGAGTATGCAGTGTTAGCGTTCAGCTATTGTGAAGGCTCGCTTTGGCCCAGGGCAAACGAAGCGCCAGGGAAAATCTTAGCAGAGCCCGGCGCCTTTCCACGGTTCAAAGCCTGGAACTGCAGACTCTTTTGCAAAGAAGAGAGCGCACAGGCAACAGCAGCCCGCACGTTTCTCAGTGAAAGGGAGAACTCCCTGACTTCATCCAGTCCTCTGAGCAAAGCAGGCAGAGGGAGAGAAACTTTCTTTCCTTCCTCTTTCCTGCAACGAATTCCTCCTTTGCTCTTGCAAACGCAAGGCTTCTTCTGAAAAACTACGTCGCGGTGCAGGGATCCTTCCAGAGGAGCAACGGCATAGTTTTAGGTGGAAGGGCTTGGCAGAGCAGCCGGGGAGAAAAGGCCTCTTGCGATTCTCTTTTCTTTCTGCCTGAATGCGGTCAATTGGCACTTGCCAAAGCAAGGTTTCCCAGCACAAACTACAAAGCAGCAGCTCCCTCCTGGCAGAGGAAATCCCATGCAGTGTTGCCCTGGCGAGATAGTGTTGCTACAGCGAGGCCCAGGGAAAACAGACTGCCTAGAGAAATCCTAGCAAAGCCCTGTGTTTCCCCACAGGAATGTATGTCAGTTTCAGTTCTTTGCCAGCAACGGAGCTCAGAGGCAACATCAGATTGTGTGTATCTCAGTGAGAGAAAGAACACTGTGACTTCCCCCGTTCCTCTGACGAAAGCGGTTAGAGGGAGAAAAGCGTCCTTTGCTTTCGCTTTCCCGCAGTGAGCTCGGCAGATCTGCCCTTCGCGAAGGGCCGTTTTCCCCCAGAGAACTGCCTCTCGGTAGCCCTGTTCTGGAAGTGGAACGAGTATGCAGTGTTAGCGTTCAGCTATTGTGAAGGCTCGCTTTGGCCCAGGGCAAACGAAGCGCCAGGGAAAATCTTAGCAGAGCCCGGCGCCTTTCCACGGTTCAAAGCCTGGAACAGCAGACTCTTTTGCAAAGAACAGAGCGCCCAGGCAACAGCAGCCTGCACGTTTCTCAGTGAAAGGGAGAACTTCCTAACTTCATCCAGTCCTCTGAGCAAAGCAGGCAGAGGGAGAGAAACTTTCTTTCCTTCCTCTTTCCTGCAACGAATTCCTCCTTTGCTCTTGCAAACGCAAGGCTTCTTCTGAAAAACTACGTCGCGGTGCAGGGATCCTTCCAGAGGAGCAACGGCATAGTTTTAGGTGGAAGGGCTTGGCAGAGCAGCCGGGGAGAAAAGGCCTCTTGCGATTCTCTTTTCTTTCTGCCTGAATGCGGTCAATTGGCACTTGCCAAAGCAAGGTTTCCCAGCACAAACTACAAAGCAGCAGCTCCCTCCTGGCAGAGGAAATCCCATGCAGTGTTGCCCTGGCGAGATAGTGTTGCTACAGCGAGGCCCAGGGAAAACAGACTGCCTAGAGAAATCCTAGCAAAGCCCTGTGTTTCCCCACAGGAATGTATGTCAGTTTCAGTTCTTTGCCAGCAACGGAGCTCAGAGGCAACGTCAGATTGTGTGTATCTCAGTGAGAGAAAGAACACTGTGACTTCCCCCGTTCCTCTGACGAAAGCGGTTAGAGGGAGAAAAGCGTCCTTTGCTTTCGCTTTCCCGCAGTGAGCTCGGCAGATCTGCCCTTCGCGAAGGGCCGTTTTCCCCCGGAGAACTGCCTCGCGGTAGCCCTGTTCTGGAAGTGGAACGAGTATGCAGTGTTAGCGTTCAGCTATTGTGAAGGCTCGCTTTGGCCCAGGGCGAACGAAGCGCCGGGGGAAATCTTAGCAGAGCCCGGCGCCTTTCCACGGTTCAAAACGTGGAACAGCAGACTCTTTTGCAAAGAACAGAGCGCCCAGGCAACAGCAGCCTGCACGTTTCTCAGTGAAAGGGAGAACTTCCTAACTTCATCCAGTCCTCTGAGCAAAGCAGGCAGAGGGAGAGAAACTTTCTTTCCTTCCTCTTTCCTGCAACGAATTCCTCCTTTGCTCTTGCAAACGCAAGGCTTCTTCTGAAAAACTACGTCGCGGTGCAGGGATCCTTCCAGAGGAGCAACGGCATAGTTTTAGGTGGAAGGGCTTGGCAGAGCAGCCGGGGAGAAAAGGCCTCTTGCGATTCTCTTTTCTTTCTGCCTGAATGCGGTCAATTGGCACTTGCCAAAGCAAGGTTTCCCGGCACAACCTACAAAGCAGCAGCTCTCTCCTGGCAGAGGAAATCCCATGCAGTGTTGCCCTGGCGAGATAGTGTTGCTACAGCGAGGCCCAGGGAAAACAGACTGCCTAGAGAAATCCTAGCAAAGCCCTGTGTTTCCCCACAGGAATGTATGTCAGTTTCAGTTCTTTGCCAGCAACGGAGCTCAGAGGCAACGTCAGATTGTGTGTATCTCAGTGAGAGAAAGAACACTGTGACTTCCCCCGTTCCTCTGACGAAAGCGGTTAGAGGGAGAAAAGCGTGCTTTGCTTTCGCTTTCCCGCAGTGAGCTCGGCAGATCTGCCCTTCGCGAAGGGCCGTTTTCCCCCGGAGAACTGCCTCGTGGTAGCCCTGTTCTGGAAGTGGAACGAGTATGCAGTGTTAGCGTTCAGCTATTGTGAAGGCTCGCTTTGGCCCAGGGCAAACGAAGCGCCGGGGGGATATCTTAGCAGAGCCCGGCGCCTTTCCACGGTTCAAAGCCTGGAACAGCAGACTCTTTTGCAAAGAACAGAGCGCCCAGGCAACAGCAGCCTGCACGTTTCTCAGTGAAAGGGAGAACTTCCTAACTTCATCCAGTCCTCTGAGCAAAGCAGGCAGAGGGAGAGAAACTTTCTTTCCTTCCTCTTTCCTGCAACGAATTCCTCCTTTGCTCTTGCAAACGCAAGGCTTCTTCTGAAAAACTACGTCGCGGTGCAGGGATCCTTCCAGAGGAGCAACGGCATAGTTTTAGGTGGAAGGGCTTGGCAGAGCAGCCGGGGAGAAAAGGCCTCTTGCGATTCTCTTTTCTTTCTGCCTGAATGCGGTCAATTGGCACTTGCCAAAGCAAGGTTTCCCAGCACAAACTACAAAGCAGCAGCTCCCTCCTGGCAGAGGAAATCCCATGCAGTGTTGCCCTGGCGAGATAGTGTTGCTACAGCGAGGCCCAGGGAAAACAGACTGCCTAGAGAAATCCTAGCAAAGCCCTGTGTTTCCCCACAGGAATGTATGTCAGTTTCAGTTCTTTGCCAGCAACGGAGCTCAGAGGCAACGTCAGATTGTGTGTATCTCAGTGAGAGAAAGAACACTGTGACTTCCCCCGTTCCTCTGACGAAAGCGGTTAGAGGGAGAAAAGCGTCCTTTGCTTTCGCTTTCCCGCATGAGCTCGGCAGATCTGCCCTTCGCGAAGGGCCGTTTTCCCCCGGAGAACTGCCTCGCGGTAGCCCTGTTCTGGAAGTGGAACGAGTATGCAGTGTTAGCGTTCAGCTATTGTGAAGGCTCGCTTTGGCCCAGGGCAAACGAAGCGCCGGGGGGATATCTTAGCAGAGCCCGGCGCCTTTCCACGGTTCAAAGCCTGGAACAGCAGACTCTTTTGCAAAGAACAGAGCGCCCAGGCAACAGCAGCCTGCACGTTTCTCAGTGAAAGGGAGAACTTCCTAACTTCATCCAGTCCTCTGAGCAAAGCAGGCAGAGGGAGAGAAACTTTCTTTCCTTCCTCTTTCCTGCAACGAATTCCTCCTTTGCTCTTGCAAACGCAAGGCTTCTTCTGAAAAACTACGTCGCGGTGCAGGGATCCTTCCAGAGGAGCAACGGCATAGTTTTAGGTGGAAGGGCTTGGCAGAGCAGCCGGGGAGAAAAGGCCTCTTGCGATTCTCTTTTCTTTCTGCCTGAATGCGGTCAATTGGCACTTGCCAAAGCAAGGTTTCCCAGCACAAACTACAAAGCAGCAGCTCCCTCCTGGCAGAGGAAATCCCATGCAGTGTTGCCCTGGCGAGATAGTGTTGCTACAGCGAGGCCCAGGGAAAACAGACTGCCTAGAGAAATCCTAGCAAAGCCCTGTGTTTCCCCACAGGAATGTATGTCAGTTTCAGTTCTTTGCCAGCAACGGAGCTCAGAGGCAACATCAGATTGTGTGTATCTCAGTGAGAGAAAGAACACTGTGACTTCCCCCGTTCCTCTGACGAAAGCGGTTAGAGGGAGAAAAGCGTCCTTTGCTTTCGCTTTCCCGCATGAGCTCGGCAGATCTGCCCTTCGCGAAGGGCCGTTTTCCACTGGAGAACTGCCTCGCGGTAGCCCTGTTCTGGAAGTGGAACGAGTATGCAGTGTTAGCGTTCAGCTATTGTGAAGGCTCGCTTTGGCCCAGGGCAAACGAAGCGCCGGGGGGAAATCTTAGCAGAGCCCGGTGCCTTTCCACGGTTCAAAGCCTGGAACAGCAGACTCTTTTGCAAAGAACAGAGCGCCCAGGCAACAGCAGCCTGCACGTTTCTCAGTGAAAGGGAGAACTTCCTAACTTCATCCAGTCCTCTGAGCAAAGCAGGCAGAGGGAGAGAAACTTTCTTTCCTTCCTCTTTCCTGCAACGAATTCCTCCTTTGCTCTTGCAAACGCAAGGCTTCTTCTGAAAAACTACGTCGCGGTGCAGGGATCCTTCCAGAGGAGCAACGGCATAGTTTTAGGTGGAAGGGCTTGGCAGAGCAGCCGGGGAGAAAAGGCCTCTTGCGATTCTCTTTTCTTTCTGCCTGAATGCGGTCAATTGGCACTTGCCAAAGCAAGGTTTCCCAGCACAAACTACAAAGCAGCAGCTCCCTCCTGGCAGAGGAAATCCCATGCAGTGTTGCCCTGGCGAGATAGTGTTGCTACAGCGAGGCCCAGGGAAAACAGACTGCCTAGAGAAATCCTAGCAAAGCCCTGTGTTTCCCCACAGGAATGTATGTCAGTTTCAGTTCTTTGCCAGCAACGGAGCTCAGAGGCAACATCAGATTGTGTGTATCTCAGTGAGAGAAAGAACACTGTGACTTCCCCCGTTCCTCTGACGAAAGCGGTTAGAGGGAGAAAAGCGTCCTTTGCTTTCGCTTTCCCGCATGAGCTCGGCAGATCTGCCCTTCGCGAAGGGCCGTTTTCCACTGGAGAACTGCCTCGCGGTAGCCCTGTTCTGGAAGTGGAACGAGTATGCAGTGTTAGCGTTCAGCTATTGTGAAGGCTCGCTTTGGCCCAGGGCAAACGAAGCGCCGGGGGGAAATCTTAGCAGAGCCCGGTGCCTTTCCACGGTTCAAAGCCTGGAACAGCAGACTCTTTTGCAAAGAACAGAGCGCCCAGGCAACAGCAGCCTGCACGTTTCTCAATGAAAGGGAGAACTTCCTAACTTCATCCAGTCCTCTGAGCAAAGCAGGCAGAGGGAGAGAAACTTTCTTTCCTTTCTCTTTCCTGCAACGAATTCCTCCTTTGCTCTTGCAAACGCAAGGCTTCTTCTGAAAAACTACGTCGCGGTGCAGGGATCATTCCAGAGGAGCAACGGCATAGTTTTAGGTGGAAGGGCTTGGCAGAGCAGCCGGGGAGAAAAGGCCTCTTGCGATTCTCTTTTCTTTCTGCCTGAATGCGGTCAATTGGCACTTGCCAAAGCAAGGTTTCCCGGCACAACCTACAAAGCAGCAGCTCTCTCCTGGCAGAGAAAATCCCATGCAATGTTGCCCTGGCGAGATAGTGTTGCTACAGCGAGGCCCAGGGAAAACAGACTGCCTAGAGAAATCCTAGCAAAGCCCTGTGTTTCCCCACAGGAATGTATGTCAATTTCAGTTCTTTGCCAGGAACGGAGCTCAGCGGCAACATCAGATTGTGTGTATCTCAGTGAGAGAAAGAACACTGTGACTTCCCCCGTTCCTCTGACGAAAGCGGTTAGAGGGAGAAAAGCGTGCTTTGCTTTCGCTTTCCCGCAGTGAGCTCGGCAGAGCTGCCCTTCGCGAAGGGCCGTTTTCCACTGGAGAACTGCCTCGCGGTAGCCCTGTTCTGGAAGTGGAACGAGTATGCAGTGTTAGCGTTCAGCTATTGTGAAGGCTCGCTTTGGCCCAGGGCAAACGAAGCGCCGGGGGGAAATCTTAGCAGAGCCCGGCGCCTTTCCACGGTTCAAAGCGTGGAACAGCAGACTCTTTTGCAAAGAACAGAGCGCCCAGGCAACAGCAGCCTGCACGTTTCTCAGTGAAAGGGAGAACTTCCTAACTTCATCCAGTCCTCTGAGCAAAGCAGGCAGAGGGAGAGAAACTTTCTTTCCTTCCTCTTTCCTGCAACGAATTCCTCCTTTGCTCTTGCAAACGCAAGGCTTCTTCTGAAAAACTACGTCGCGGTGCAGGGATCCTTCCAGAGGAGCAACGGCATAGTTTTAGCTGGAAGGGCTTGGCAGATCAGCCGGGGCGAAAAGGCCTCTTGCGATTCTCTTTTCTTTCTGCCTGAATGCGGTCAATTGGCACTTGCCAAAGCAAGGTTTCCCGGCACAACCTACAAAGCAGCAGCTCTCTCCTGGCAGAGGAAATCCCATGCAGTGTTGCCCTGGCGAGATAGTGTTGCTACAACGAGGCCCAGGGAAAACAGACTGTGTTTCCCCACAGGAATGTATGTCAGTTTCAGTTCTTTGCCAGCAACGGAGCTCAGAGGCAACATCAGATTGTGTGTATCTCAGTGAGAGAAAGAACACTGTGACTTCCCCCGTTCCTCTGACGAAAGCGGTTAGAGGGAGAAAAGCGTCCTTTGCTTTCGCTTTCCCGCAGTGAGCTTGGCAGATCTGTCCTTCGCGAAGGGCCGTTTTGCCCCGGAGAACTGCCTCCCGGTAGCCCTGTTCTGGAAGTGGAACGAGTATGCAGTGTTAGCGTTCAGCTATTGTGAAGGCTCGCTTTGGCCCAGGGCAAACGAAGCGCCGGGGGAAATCTTAGCAGAGCCCGGCGCCTTTCCACGGTTCAAAGCGTGGAACAGCAGACTCTTTTGCAAAGAACAGAGCGCCCAGGCAACAGCAGCCTGCACGTTTCTCAGTGAAAGGGAGAACTTCCTAACTTCATCCAGTCCTCTGAGCAAAGCAGGCAGAGGGAGAGAAACTTTCTTTCCTTCCTCTTTCCTGCAACGAATTCCTCCTTTGCTCTTGCAAACGCAAGGCTTCTTCTGAAAAACTACGTCGCGGTGCAGGGATCCTTCCAGAGGAGCAACGGCATAGTTTTAGGTGGAAGGGCTTGGCAGAGCAGCCGGGGAGAAAAGGCCTCTTGCGATTCTCTTTTCTTTCTGCCTGAATGCGGTCAATTGGCACTTGCCAAAGCAAGGTTTCCCGGCACAACCTACAAAGCAGCAGCTCTCTCCTGGCAGAGGAAATCCCATGCAATGTTGCCCTGGCGAGATAGTGTTGCTACAGTGAGGCCCAGGGAAAACAGACTGCCTAGAGAAATCCTAGCAAAGCCCTGTGTTTCCCCACAGGAATGTATGTCAATTTCAGTTCTTTGCCAGCAACGGAGCTCAGAGGCAACGTCAGATTGTGTGTATCTCAGTGAGAGAAAGAACACTGTGACTTCCCCCGTTCCTCTGACGAAAGCGGTTAGAGGGAGAAAAGCGTCCTTTGCTTTCGCTTTCCCGCAGTGAGCTCGGCAGATCTGCCCTTCGCGAAGGGCCGTTTTCCCCCAGAGAACTGCCTCGCGGTAGCCCTGTTCTGGAAGTGGAACGAGTATGCAGTGTTAGCGTTCAGCTATTGTGAAGGCTCGCTTTGGCCCAGGGCAAACGAAGCGCCAGGGAAAATCTTAGCAGAGCCCGGCGCCTTTCCACGGTTCAAAGCCTGGAACTGCAGACTCTTTTGCAAAGAAGAGAGCGCACAGGCAACAGCAGCCCGCACGTTTCTCAGTGAAAGGGAGAACTCCCTGACTTCATCCAGTCCTCTGAGCAAAGCAGGCAGAGGGAGAGAAACTTTCTTTCCTTCCTCTTTCCTGCAACGAATTCCTCCTTTGCTCTTGCAAACGCAAGGCTTCTTCTGAAAAACTACATCGCGGTGCAGGGATCCTTCCAGAGGAGCAACGACATAGTTTTAGGTGGAAGGGCTTGGCAGAGCAGCCGGGGAGAAAAGGCCTCTTGCGATTCTCTTTTCTTTCTGCCTGAATGCGGTCAATTCGCACTTGCCAAAGCAAGGTTTCCCAGCACAACCTACAAAGCAGCAGCTCTCTCCTGGCAGAGGAAATCCCATGCAATGTTGCCCTGGCGAGATAGTGTTGCTACAGGGAGGCCCAGGGAAAACAGACTGCCTGGAGAAATCGTAGCAAAGCCCTGTGTTTCCCCACAGGAATGTATGTCAATTTCAGTTCTTTGCCAGCAACGGAGCTCAGAGGCAACGTCAGATTGTGTGTATCTCAGTGAGAGAAAGAACACTGTGACTTCCCCCGTTCCTCTGACGAAAGCGGTTAGAGGGAGAAAAGCGTCCTTTGCTTTCGCTTTCCCGCAGTGAGCTCGGCAGATCTGCCCTTCGCGAAGGGCCGTTTTCCCCCGGAGAACTGCCTCGCGGTAGCCCTGTTCTGGAAGTGGAACGAGTATGCAGTGTTAGCGTTCAGCTATTGTGAAGGCTCGCTTTGTCCCAGGGCAAACGAAGCGCCGGGGGGATATCTTAGCAGAGCCCGGCGCCTTTCCACGGTTCAAAGCCTGGAACAGCAGACTCTTTTGCAAAGAACAGAGCGCCCAGGCAACAGCAGCCTGCACGTTTCTCAGTGAAAGGGAGAACTTCCTAACTTCATCCAGTCCTCTGAGCAAAGCAGGCAGAGGGAGAGAAACTTTCTTTCCTTCCTCTTTCCTGCAACGAATTCCTCCTTTGCTCTTGCAAACGCAAGGCTTCTTCTGAAAAACTACGTCGCGGTGCAGGGATCCTTCCAGAGGAGCAACGGCATAGTTTTAGGTGGAAGGGCTTGGCAGAGCAGCCGGGGAGAAAAGGCCTCTTGCGATTCTCTTTTCTTTCTGCCTGAATGCGGTCAATTGGCACTTGCCAAAGCAAGGTTTCCCAGCACAAACTACAAAGCAGCAGCTCCCTCCTGGCAGAGGAAATCCCATGCAGTGTTGCCCTGGCGAGATAGTGTTGCTACAGCGAGGCCCAGGGAAAACAGACTGCCTAGAGAAATCCTAGCAAAGCCCTGTGTTTCCCCACAGGAATGTATGTCAGTTTCAGTTCTTTGCCAGCAACGGAGCTCAGAGGCAACGTCAGATTGTGTGTATCTCAGTGAGAGAAAGAACACTGTGACTTCCCCCGTTCCTCTGACGAAAGCGGTTAGAGGGAGAAAAGCGTCCTTTGCTTTCGCTTTCCCGCAGTGAGCTCGGCAGATCTGCCCTTCGCGAAGGGCCGTTTTCCACTGGAGAACTGCCTCGCGGTAGCCCTGTTCTGGAAGTGGAACGAGTATGCAGTGTTAGCGTTCAGCTATTGTGAAGGCTCGCTTTGGCCCAGGGCAAACGAAGCGCCGGGGGGATATCTTAGCAGAGCCCGGCGCCTTTCCACGGTTCAAAGCCTGGAACAGCAGACTCTTTTGCAAAGAACAGAGCGCCCAGGCAACAGCAGCCTGCACGTTTCTCAGTGAAAGGGAGAACTTCCTAACTTCATCCAGTCCTCTGAGCAAAGCAGGCAGAGGGAGAGAAACTTTCTTTCCTTCCTCTTTCCTGCAACGAATTCCTCCTTTGCTCTTGCAAACGCAAGGCTTCTTCTGAAAAACTACGTCGCGGTGCAGGGATCCTTCCAGAGGAGCAACGGCATAGTTTTAGGTGGAAGGGCTTGGCAGAGCAGCCGGGGAGAAAAGGCCTCTTGCGATTCTCTTTTCTTTCTGCCTGAATGCGGTCAATTGGCCCTTGCCAAAGCAAGGTTTCCCAGCACAAACTACAAAGCAGCAGCTCCCTCCTGGCAGAGGAAATCCCATGCAGTGTTGCCCTGGCGAGATAGTGTTGCTACAGCGAGGCCCAGGGAAAACAGACTGCCTAGAGAAATCCTAGCAAAGCCCTGTGTTTCCCCACAGGAATGTATGTCAGTTTCAGTTCTTTGCCAGCAACGGAGCTCAGAGGCAACGTCACATTGTGTGTATCTCAGTGAGAGAAAGAACACTGTGACTTCCCCCGTTCCTCTGACGAAAGCGGTTAGAGGGAGAAAAGCGTCCTTTGCTTTCGCTTTCCCGCAGTGAGCTCGGCAGATCTGCCCTTCGCGAAGGGCCGTTTTCCCCCGGAGAACTGCCTCGCGGTAGCCCTGTTCTGGAAGTGGAACGAGTATGCAGTGTTAGCGTTCAGCTATTGTGAAGGCTCGCTTCGGCCCAGGGCAAACGAAGCGCCAGGGGAAATCTTAGCAGAGCCCGGCGCCTTTCCACGGTTCAAAGCGTGGAACAGCAGACTCTTTTGCAAAGAACAGAGCGCCCAGGCAACAGCAGCCTGCACGTTTCTCAGTGAAAGGGAGAACTTCCTAACTTCATCCAGTCCTCTGAGCAAAGCAGGCAGAGGGAGAGAAACTTTCTTTCCTTCCTCTTTCCTGCAACGAATTCCTCCTTTGCTCTTGCAAACGCAAGGCTTCTTCTGAAAAACTACGTCGCGGTGCAGGGATCCTTCCAGAGGAGCAACGGCATAGTTTTAGGTGGAAGGGCTTGGCAGAGCAGCCGGGGAGAAAAGGCCTCTTGCGATTCTCTTTTCTTTCTGCCTGAATGCGGTCAATTGGCACTTGCCAAAGCAAGGTTTCCCAGCACAAACTACAAAGCAGCAGCTCCCTCCTGGCAGAGGAAATCCCATGCAGTGTTGCCCTGGCGAGATAGTGTTGCTACAGCGAGGCCCAGGGAAAACAGACTGTGTTTCCCCTCAGGAATGTATGACAGTTTCAGTTCTTTGCCAGCAACGGAGCTCAGAGGCAACGTCAGATTGTGTGTATCTCAGTGAGAGAAAGAACACTGTGACTTCCCCCGTTCCTCTGACGAAAGCGGTTAGAGGGAGAAAAGCGTCCTTTGCTTTCGCTTTCCCGCAGTGAGCTCGGCAGATCTGCCCTTCGCGAAGGGCCGTTTTCCCCCGGAGAACTGCCTCGCGGTAGCCCTGTTCTGGAAGTGGAACGAGTATGCAGTGTTAGCGTTCAGCTATTGTGAAGGCTCGCTTTGGCCCAGGGCAAACGAAGCGCCGGGGGGAAATCTTAGCAGAGCCCAGCGCCTTTCCACGGTTCAAAGCCTGGAACAGCAGACTCTTTTGCAAAGAACAGAGCGCCCAGGCAACAGCAGCCTGCACGTTTCTCAGTGAAAGGGAGAACTTCCTAACTTCATCCAGTCCTCTGAGCAAAGCAGGCAGAGGGAGAGAAACTTTCTTTCCTTCCTCTTTCCTGCAACGAATTCCTCCTTTGCTCTTGCAAACGCAAGGCTTCTTCTGAAAAACTACGTCGCGGTGCAGGGATCCTTCCAGAGGAGCAACGGCATAGTTTTAGGTGGAAGGGCTTGGCAGAGCAGCCGGGGAGAAAAGGCCTCTTGCGATTCTCTTTTCTTTCTGCCTGAATGCGGTCAATTGGCACTTGCCAAAGCAAGGTTTCCCGGCACAACCTACAAAGCAGCAGCTCCCTCCTGGCAGAGGAAATCCCATGCAGTGTTGCCCTGGCGAGATAGTGTTGCTACAGCGAGGCCCAGGGAAAACAGACTGCCTAGAGAAATCCTAGCAAAGCCCTGTGTTTCCCCACAGGAATGTATGTCAGTTTCAGTTCTTTGCCAGCAACGGAGCTCAGAGGCAACGTCAGATTGTGTGTATCTCAGTGAGAGAAAGAACACTGTGACTTCCCCCGTTCCTCTGACGAAAGCGGTTAGAGGGAGAAAAGCGTCCTTTGCTTTCGCTTTCCCGCAGTGAGCTCGGCAGATCTGCCCTTCGCGAAGGGCCGTTTTCCCCCGGAGAACTGCCTCCCGGTAGCCCTGTTCTGGAAGTGGAACGAGTATGCAGTGTTAGCGTTCAGCTATTGTGAAGGCTCGCTTTGGCCCAGGGCAAACGAAGCGCCGGGGGAAATCTTAGCAGAGCCCGGCGCCTTTCCACGGTTCAAAACGTGGAACAGCAGACTCTTTTGCAAAGAACAGAGCGCCCAGGCAACAGCAGCCTGCACGTTTCTCAGTGAAAGGGAGAACTTCCTAACTTCATCCAGTCCTCTGAGCAAAGCAGGCAGAGGGAGAGAAACTTTCTTTCCTTCCTCTTTCCTGCAACGAATTCCTCCTTTGCTCTTGCAAACGCAAGGCTTCTTCTGAAAAACTACGTCGCGGTGCAGGGATCCTTCCAGAGGAGCAACGGCATAGTTTTAGGTGGAAGGGCTTGGCAGAGCAGCCGGGGAGAAAAGGCCTCTTGCGATTCTCTTTTCTTTCTGCCTGAATGCGGTCAATTGGCACTTGCCAAAGCAAGGTTTCCCGGCACAACCTACAAAGCAGCAGCTCTCTCCTGGCAGAGGAAATCCCATGCAATGTTGCCCTGGCGAGATAGTGTTGCTACAGTGAGGCCCAGGGAAAACAGACTGCCTAGAGAAATCCTAGCAAAGCCCTGTGTTTCCCCACAGGAATGTATGTCAATTTCAGTTCTTTGCCAGGAACGGAGCTCAGCGGCAACATCAGATTGTGTGTATCTCAGTGAGAGAAAGAACACTGTGACTTCCCCCGTTCCTCTGACGAAAGCGGTTAGAGGGAGAAAAGCGTCCTTTGCTCTCGCTTTCCAGCAGTGAGCTCGGCAGATCTGCCCTTCGCGAAGGGCCGTTTTCCCCCGGAGAACTGCCTCGCGGTAGCCCTGTTCTGGAAGTGGAACGAGTATGCAGTGTTAGCGTTCAGCTATTGTGAAGGCTCGCTTTGGCCCAGGGCAAACGAAGCGCCGGGGGAAATCTTAGCAGAGCCCAGCGGCTTTCCACGGTTCAAAGCCTGGAACAGCAGACTCTTTTGCAAAGAACAGAGCGCCCAGGCAACAGCAGCCTGCACGTTTCTCAGTGAAAGGGAGAACTTCCTAACTTCATCCAGTCCTCTGAGCAAAGCAGGCAGAGGGAGAGAAACTTTCTTTCCTTCCTCTTTCCTGCAACGAATTCCTCCTTTGCTCTTGCAAACGCAAGGCTTCTTCTGAAAAACTACGTCGCGGTGCAGGGATCCTTCCAGAGGAGCAACGGCATAGTTTTAGGTGGAAGGGCTTGGCAGAGCAGCCGGGGAGAAAAGGCCTCTTGCGATTCTCTTTTCTTTCTGCCTGAATGCGGTCAATTGGCACTTGCCAAAGCAAGGTTTCCCAGCACAAACTACAAAGCAGCAGCTCCCTCCTGGCAGAGGAAATCCCATGCAGTGTTACCCTGGCGAGATAGTGTTGCTACAGCGAGGCCCAGGGAAAACAGACTGTGTTTCCCCACAGGAACGTATGTCAGTTTCAGTTCTTTGCCAGCAACGGAGCTCAGAGGCAACGTCAGATTGTGTGTATCTCAGTGAGAGAAAGAACACTGTGACTTCCCTGTTCCTCTGACGAAAGCGGTTAGAGGGAGAAAAGCGTCCTTTGCTTTCGCTTTCCCGCAGTGAGCTCGGCAGATCTGCCCTTCGCGAAGGGCCGTTTTCCCCCGGAGAACTGCCTCGCGGTAGCCCTGTTCTGGAAGTGGAACGAGTATGCAGTGTTAGCGTTCAGCTATTGTGAAGGCTCGCTTTGGCCCAGGGCAAACGAAGCGCCGGGGGGAAATCTTAGCAGAGCCCGGCGCCTTTCCACGGTTCAAAGCCTGGAACAGCAGACTCTTTTGCAAAGAACAGAGCGCCCAGGCAACAGCAACCTGCACGTTTCTCAGTGAAAGGGAGAACTTCCTAACTTCATCCAGTCCTCTGAGCAAAGCAGGCAGAGGGAGAGAAACTTTCTTTCCTTCCTCTTTCCTGCAACGAATTCCTCCTTTGCTCTTGCAAACGCAAGGCTTCTTCTGAAAAACTACGTCGCGGTGCAGGGATCCTTCCAGAGGAGCAACGGCATAGTTTTAGGTGGAAGGGCTTGGCAGAGCAGCCGGGGAGAAAAGGCCTCTTCCGATTCTCTTTTCTTTCTGCCTGAATGCGGTCAATTGGCACTTGCCAAAGCAAGGTTTCCCAGCACAAACTACAAAGCAGCAGCTCCCTCCTGGCAGAGGAAATCCCATGCAGTGTTGCCCTGGCGAGATAGTGTTGCTACAACGAGGCCCAGGGAAAACAGACTGCCTAGAGAAATCCTAGCAAAGCCCTGTGTTTCCCCACAGGAATGTATGTCAGTTTCAGTTCTTTGCCAGCAACGGAGCTCAGAGGCAACGTCAGATTGTGTGTATCTCAGTGAGAGAAAGAACACTGTGACTTCCCCCGTTCCTCTGACGAAAGCGGTTAGAGGGAGAAAAGCGTCCTTTGCTTTCGCTTTCCCGCAGTGAGCTCGGCAGATCTGCCCTTCGCGAAGGGCCGTTTTCCCCCGGAGAACTGCCTCGCGGTAGCCCTGTTCTGGAAGTGGAACGAGTATGCAGTGTTAGCGTTCAGCTATTGTGAAGGCTCGCTTTGGCCCAGGGCAAACGACGCGCCGGGGGAAATCTTAGCAGAGCCCGGCGCCTTTCCACGGTTCAAAACGTGGAACAGCAGACTCTTTTGCAAAGAACAGAGCGCCCAGGCAACAGCAGCCTGCACGTTTCTCAGTGAAAGGGAGAACTCCCTGACTTCATCCAGTCCTCTGAGCAAAGCAGGCAGAGGGAGAGAAACTTTCTTTCCTTCCTCTTTCCTGCAACGAATTCCTCCTTTGCTCTTGCAAACGCAAGGCTTCTTCTGAAAAACTACGTCGCGGTGCAGGGATCCTTCCAGAGGAGCAACGGCATAGTTTTAGCTGGAAGGGCTTGGCAGAGCAGCCGGGGAGAAAAGGCCTCTTGCGATTCTCTTTTCTTTCTGCCTGAATGCGGTCAATTGGCACTTGCCAAAGCAAGGTTTCCCAGCACAAACTACAAAGCAGCAGCTCTCTCCTGGCAGAGGAAATCCCATGCAATGTTGCCCTGGCGAGATAGTGTTGCTACAGCGAGGCCCAGGGAAAACAGACTGCCTAGAGAAATCCTAGCAAAGCCCTGTGTTTCCCCAAAGGAATGTATGTCAGTTTCAGTTTTTTGCCAGCAACGGAGCTCAGAGGCAACGTCAGATTGTGTGTATCTCAGTGAGAGAAAGAACACTGTGACTTCCCCCGTTCCTCTGACGAAAGCGGTTAGAGGGAGAAAAGCGTCCTTTGCTTTCGCTTTCCTGCAGTGAGCTCGGCAGATCTGCCCTTCGCGAAGGGCCGTTTTCCCCCGGAGAACTGCCTCGCGGTAGCCCTGTTCTGGAAGTGGAACGAGTATGCAGTGTTAGCGTTCAGCTATTGTGAAGGCTCGCTTTGGCCCAGGGCAAACGAAGCGCCGGGGGAAATCTTAGCAGAGCCCGGCGCCTTTCCACGGTTCAAAACGTGGAACAGCAGACTCTTTTGCAAAGAACAGAGCGCCCAGGCAACAGCAGCCTGCACGTTTCTCAGTGAAAGGGAGAACTTCCTAACTTCATCCAGTCCTCTGAGCAAAGCAGGCAGAGGGAGAGAAACTTTCTTTCCTTCCTCTTTCCTGCAACGAATTCCTCCTTTGCTCTTGCAAACGCAAGGCTTCTTCTGAAAAACTACGTCGCGGTGCAGGGATCCTTCCAGAGGAGCAACGGCATAGTTTTAGGTGGAAGGGCTTGGCAGAGCAGCCGGGGAGAAAAGGCCTCTTGCGATTCTCTTTTCTTTCTGCCTGAATGCGGTCAATTGGCACTTGCCAAAGCAAGGTTTCCCAGCACAAACTACAAAGCAGCAGCTCCCTCCTGGCAGAGGAAATCCCATGCAGTGTTGCCCTGGCGAGATAGTGTTGCTACAGCGAGGCCCAGGGAAAACAGACTGCCTAGAGAAATCCTAGCAAAGCCCTGTGTTTCCCCACAGGAATGTATGTCAGTTTCAGTTCTTTGCCAGCAACGGAGCTCAGAGGCAACGTCAGATTGTGTGTATCTCAGTGAGAGAAAGAACACTGTGACTTCCCCCGTTCCTCTGACGAAAGCGGTTAGAGGGAGAAAAGCGTCCTTTGCTTTCGCTTTCCCGCAGTGAGCTCGGCAGATCTGCCCTTCGCGAAGGGCCGTTTTCCCCCGGAGAACTGCCTCGCGGTAGCCCTGTTCTGGAAGTGGAACGAGTATGCAGTGTTAGCGTTCAGCTATTGTGAAGGCTCGCTTTGGCCCAGGGCAAACGAAGCGCCGGGGGAAATCTTAGCAGAGCCCGGCGCCTTTCCACGGTTCAAAACGTGGAACAGCAGACTCTTTTGCAAAGAACAGAGCGCCCAGGCAACAGCAGCCTGCACGTTTCTCAGTGAAAGGGAGAACTCCCTGACTTCATCCAGTCCTCTGAGCAAAGCAGGCAGAGGGAGAGAAACTTTCTTTCCTTCCTCTTTCCTGCAACGAATTCCTCCTTTGCTCTTGCAAACGCAAGGCTTCTTCTGAAAAACTACGTCGCGGTGCAGGGATCCTTCCAGAGGAGCAACGGCATAGTTTTAGCTGGAAGGGCTTGGCAGAGCAGCCGGGGAGAAAAGGCCTCTTGCGATTCTCTTTTCTTTCTGCCTGAATGCGGTCAATTGGCACTTGCCAAAGCAAGGTTTCCCAGCACAAACTACAAAGCAGCAGCTCCCTCCTGGCAGAGGAAATCCCATGCAGTGTTGCCCTGGCGAGATAGTGTTGCTACAGCGAGGCCCAGGGAAAACAGACTGCCTAGAGAAATCCTAGCAAAGCCCTGTGTTTCCCCACAGGAATGTATGTCAGTTTCAGTTCTTTGCCAGCAACGGAGCTCAGAGGCAACGTCAGATTGTGTGTATCTCAGTGAGAGAAAGAACACTGTGACTTCCCCCGTTCCTCTGACGAAAGCGGTTAGAGGGAGAAAAGCGTCCTTTGCTTTCGCTTTCCCGCAGTGAGCTCGGCAGATCTGCCCTTCGCGAAGGGCCGTTTTCCCCCGGAGAACTGCCTCGCGGTAGCCCTGTTCTGGAAGTGGAACGAGTATGCAGTGTTAGCGTTCAGCTATTGTGAAGCCTCGCTTTGGCCCAGGGCAAACGAAGCGCCGGGGGGAAATCTTAGCAGAGCCCGGCGCCTTTCCACGGTTCAAAGCCTGGAACAGCAGACGCTTTTGCAAAGAACAGAGCGCCCAGGCAACAGCAGCCTGCACGTTTCTCAGTGAAAGGGAGAACTTCCTAACTTCATCCAGTCCTCTGAGCAAAGCAGGCAGAGGGAGAGAAACTTTCTTTCCTTCCTCTTTCCTGCAACGAATTCCTCCTTTGCTCTTGCAAACGCAAGGCTTCTTCTGAAAAACTACGTCGCGGTGCAGGGATCCTTCCAGAGGAGCAACGGCATAGTTTTAGCTGGAAGGGCTTGGCAGAGCAGCCGGGGAGAAAAGGCCTCTTGCGATTCTCTTTTCTTTCTGCCTGAATGCGGTCAATTGGCACTTGCCAAAGCAAGGTTTCCCAGCACAAACTACAAAGCAGCAGCTCCCTCCTGGCAGAGGAAATCCCATGCAGTGTTGCCCTGGCGAGATAGTGTTGCTACAGCGAGGCCCAGGGAAAACAGACTGTGTTTCCCCACAGGAATGTATGTCAGTTTCAGTTCTTTGCCAGCAACGGAGCTCAGAGGCAACGTCAGATTGTGTGTATCTCAGTGAGAGAAAGAACACTGTGACTTCCCCCGTTCCTCTGACGAAAGCGGTTAGAGGGAGAAAAGCGTCCTTTGCATTCGCTTTCCCGCAGTGAGCTCGGCAGATCTGCCCTTCGCGAAGGGCCGTTTTCCCCCGGAGAACTGCCTCGCGGTAGCCCTGTTCTGGAAGTGGAACGAGTATGCAGTGTTAGCGTTCAGCTATTGTGAAGGCTCGCTTTGGCCCAGGGCAAACGAAGCGCCGGGGGAAATCTTAGCAGAGCCCGGCGCCTTTCCACGGTTCAAAGCGTGGAACTGCAGACGCTTTTGCAAAGAACAGAGCGCCCAGGCAACAGCAGCCTGCACGTTTCTCAGTGAAAGGGAGAACTTCCTAACTTCATCCAGTCCTCTGAGCAAAGCAGGCAGAGGGAGAGAAACTTTCTTTCCTTCCTCTTTCCTGCAACGAATTCCTCCTTTGCTCTTGCAAACGCAAGGCTTCTTCTGAAAAACTACGTCGCGGTGCAGGGATCCTTCCAGAGGAGCAACGGCATAGTTTTAGGTGGAAGGGCTTGGCAGAGCAGCCGGGGAGAAAAGGCCTCTTGCGATTCTCTTTTCTTTCTGCCTGAATGCGGTCAATTGGCACTTGCCAAAGCAAGGTTTCCCAGCACAAACTACAAAGCAGCAGCTCTCTCCTGGCAGAGGAAATCCCATGCAATGTTGCCCTGGCGAGATAGTGTTGCTACAGCGAGGCCCAGGGAAAACAGACTGCCTAGAGAAATCCTAGCAAAGCCCTGTGTTTCCCCAAAGGAATGTATGTCAGTTTCAGTTTTTTGCCAGCAACGGAGCTCAGAGGCAACGTCAGATTGTGTGTATCTCAGTGAGAGAAAGAACACTGTGACTTCCCCCGTTCCTCTGACGAAAGCGGTTAGAGGGAGAAAAGCGTCCTTTGCTTTCGCTTTCCTGCAGTGAGCTCGGCAGATCTGCCCTTCGCGAAGGGCCGTTTTCCCCCGGAGAACTGCCTCGCGGTAGCCCTGTTCTGGAAGTGGAACGAGTATGCAGTGTTAGCGTTCAGCTATTGTGAAGGCTCGCTTTGGCCCAGGGCAAACGAAGCGCCGGGGGAAATCTTAGCAGAGCCCGGCGCCTTTCCACGGTTCAAAACGTGGAACAGCAGACTCTTTTGCAAAGAACAGAGCGCCCAGGCAACAGCAGCCTGCACGTTTCTCAGTGAAAGGGAGAACTTCCTAACTTCATCCAGTCCTCTGAGCAAAGCAGGCAGAGGGAGAGAAACTTTCTTTCCTTCCTCTTTCCTGCAACGAATTCCTCCTTTGCTCTTGCAAACGCAAGGCTTCTTCTGAAAAACTACGTCGCGGTGCAGGGATCCTTCCAGAGGAGCAACGGCATAGTTTTAGGTGGAAGGGCTTGGCAGAGCAGCCGGGGAGAAAAGGCCTCTTGCGATTCTCTTTTCTTTCTGCCTGAATGCGGTCAATTGGCACTTGCCAAAGCAAGGTTTCCCAGCACAAACTACAAAGCAGCAGCTCCCTCCTGGCAGAGGAAATCCCATGCAGTGTTGCCCTGGCGAGATAGTGTTGCTACAGCGAGGCCCAGGGAAAACAGACTGCCTAGAGAAATCCTAGCAAAGCCCTGTGTTTCCCCACAGGAATGTATGTCAGTTTCAGTTCTTTGCCAGCAACGGAGCTCAGAGGCAACGTCAGATTGTGTGTATCTCAGTGAGAGAAAGAACACTGTGACTTCCCCCGTTCCTCTGACGAAAGCGGTTAGAGGGAGAAAAGCGTCCTTTGCTTTCGCTTTCCCGCAGTGAGCTCGGCAGATCTGCCCTTCGCGAAGGGCCGTTTTCCCCCGGAGAACTGCCTCGCGGTAGCCCTGTTCTGGAAGTGGAACGAGTATGCAGTGTTAGCGTTCAGCTATTGTGAAGGCTCGCTTTGGCCCAGGGCAAACGAAGCGCCGGGGGAAATCTTAGCAGAGCCCGGCGCCTTTCCACGGTTCAAAACGTGGAACAGCAGACTCTTTTGCAAAGAACAGAGCGCCCAGGCAACAGCAGCCTGCACGTTTCTCAGTGAAAGGGAGAACTCCCTGACTTCATCCAGTCCTCTGAGCAAAGCAGGCAGAGGGAGAGAAACTTTCTTTCCTTCCTCTTTCCTGCAACGAATTCCTCCTTTGCTCTTGCAAACGCAAGGCTTCTTCTGAAAAACTACGTCGCGGTGCAGGGATCCTTCCAGAGGAGCAACGGCATAGTTTTAGGTGGAAGGGCTTGGCAGAGCAGCCGGGGAGAAAAGGCCTCTTGCGATTCTCTTTTCTTTCTGCCTGAATGCGGTCAATTGGCACTTGCCAAAGCAAGGTTTCCCAGCACAAACTACAAAGCAGCAGCTCCCTCCTGGCAGAGGAAATCCCATGCAGTGTTGCCCTGGCGAGATAGTGTTGCTACAGCGAGGCCCAGGGAAAACAGACTGCCTAGAGAAATCCTAGCAAAGCCCTGTGTTTCCCCACAGGAATGTATGTCAGTTTCAGTTCTTTGCCAGCAACGGAGCTCAGAGGCAACGTCAGATTGTGTGTATCTCAGTGAGAGAAAGAACACTGTGACTTCCCCCGTTCCTCTGACGAAAGCGGTTAGAGGGAGAAAAGCGTCCTTTGCTTTCGCTTTCCCGCAGTGAGCTCGGCAGATCTGCCCTTCGCGAAGGGCCGTTTTCCCCCGGAGAACTGCCTCGCGGTAGCCCTGTTCTGGAAGTGGAACGAGTATGCAGTGTTAGCGTTCAGCTATTGTGAAGGCTCGCTTTGGCCCAGGGCAAACGAAGCGCCGGGGGAAATCTTAGCAGAGCCCGGCGCCTTTCCACGGTTCAAAGCGTGGAACTGCAGACGCTTTTGCAAAGAACAGAGCGCCCAGGCAACAGCAGCCTGCACGTTTCTCAGTGAAAGGGAGAACTCCCTGACTTCATCCAGTCCTCTGAGCAAAGCAGGCAGAGGGAGAGAAACTTTCTTTCCTTCCTCTTTCCTGCAACGAATTCCTCCTTTGCTCTTGCAAACGCAAGGCTTCTTCTGAAAAACTACGTCGCGGTGCAGGGATCCTTCCAGAGGAGCAACGGCATAGTTTTAGCTGGAAGGGCTTGGCAGAGCAGCCGGGGAGAAAAGGCCTCTTGCGATTCTCTTTTCTTTCTGCCTGAATGCGGTCAATTGGCACTTGCCAAAGCAAGGTTTCCCAGCACAAACTACAAAGCAGCAGCTCTCTCCTGGCAGAGGAAATCCCATGCAATGTTGCCCTGGCGAGATACTGTTGCTACAGCGAGGCCCAGGGAAAACAGACTGCCTAGAGAAATCCTAGCAAAGCCCTGTGTTTCCCCAAAGGAATGTATGTCAGTTTCAGTTTTTTGCCAGCAACGGAGCTCAGAGGCAACGTCAGATTGTGTGTATCTCAGTGAGAGAAAGAACACTGTGACTTCCCCCGTTCCTCTGACGAAAGCGGTTAGAGGGAGAAAAGCGTCCTTTGCTTTCGCTTTCCTGCAGTGAGCTCGGCAGATCTGCCCTTCGCGAAGGGCCGTTTTCCCCCGGAGAACTGCCTCGCGGTAGCCCTGTTCTGGAAGTGGAACGAGTATGCAGTGTTAGCGTTCAGCTATTGTGAAGGCTCGCTTTGGCCCAGGGCAAACGAAGCGCCGGGGGAAATCTTAGCAGAGCCCGGCGCCTTTCCACGGTTCAAAACGTGGAACAGCAGACTCTTTTGCAAAGAACAGAGCGCCCAGGCAACAGCAGCCTGCACGTTTCTCAGTGAAAGGGAGAACTTCCTAACTTCATCCAGTCCTCTGAGCAAAGCAGGCAGAGGGAGAGAAACTTTCTTTCCTTCCTCTTTCCTGCAACGAATTCCTCCTTTGCTCTTGCAAACGCAAGGCTTCTTCTGAAAAACTACGTCGCGGTGCAGGGATCCTTCCAGAGGAGCAACGGCATAGTTTTAGGTGGAAGGGCTTGGCAGAGCAGCCGGGGAGAAAAGGCCTCTTGCGATTCTCTTTTCTTTCTGCCTGAATGCGGTCAATTGGCACTTGCCAAAGCAAGGTTTCCCAGCACAAACTACAAAGCAGCAGCTCCCTCCTGGCAGAGGAAATCCCATGCAGTGTTGCCCTGGCGAGATAGTGTTGCTACAGCGAGGCCCAGGGAAAACAGACTGCCTAGAGAAATCCTAGCAAAGCCCTGTGTTTCCCCACAGGAATGTATGTCAGTTTCAGTTCTTTGCCAGCAACGGAGCTCAGAGGCAACGTCAGATTGTGTGTATCTCAGTGAGAGAAAGAACACTGTGACTTCCCCCGTTCCTCTGACGAAAGCGGTTAGAGGGAGAAAAGCGTCCTTTGCTTTCGCTTTCCCGCAGTGAGCTCGGCAGATCTGCCCTTCGCGAAGGGCCGTTTTCCCCCGGAGAACTGCCTCGCGGTAGCCCTGTTCTGGAAGTGGAACGAGTATGCAGTGTTAGCGTTCAGCTATTGTGAAGGCTCGCTTTGGCCCAGGGCAAACGAAGCGCCGGGGGAAATCTTAGCAGAGCCCGGCGCCTTTCCACGGTTCAAAACGTGGAACAGCAGACTCTTTTGCAAAGAACAGAGCGCCCAGGCAACAGCAGCCTGCACGTTTCTCAGTGAAAGGGAGAACTCCCTGACTTCATCCAGTCCTCTGAGCAAAGCAGGCAGAGGGAGAGAAACTTTCTTTCCTTCCTCTTTCCTGCAACGAATTCCTCCTTTGCTCTTGCAAACGCAAGGCTTCTTCTGAAAAACTACGTCGCGGTGCAGGGATCCTTCCAGAGGAGCAACGGCATAGTTTTAGCTGGAAGGGCTTGGCAGAGCAGCCGGGGAGAAAAGGCCTCTTGCGATTCTCTTTTCTTTCTGCCTGAATGCGGTCAATTGGCACTTGCCAAAGCAAGGTTTCCCAGCACAAACTACAAAGCAGCAGCTCCCTCCTGGCAGAGGAAATCCCATGCAGTGTTGCCCTGGCGAGATAGTGTTGCTACAGCGAGGCCCAGGGAAAACAGACTGCCTAGAGAAATCCTAGCAAAGCCCTGTGTTTCCCCACAGGAATGTATGTCAGTTTCAGTTCTTTGCCAGGAACGGAGCTCAGAGGCAACGTCAGATTGTGTGTATCTCAGTGAGAGAAAGAACACTGTGACTTCCCCCGTTCCTCTGACGAAAGCGGTTAGAGGGAGAAAAGCGTCCTTTGCTTTCGCTTTCCCGCAGTGAGCTCGGCAGATCTGCCCTTCGCGAAGGGCCGTTTTCCCCCGGAGAACTGCCTCGCGGTAGCCCTGTTCTGGAAGTGGAACGAGTATGCAGTGTTAGCGTTCAGCTATTGTGAAGCCTCGCTTTGGCCCAGGGCAAACGAAGCGCCGGGGGGAAATCTTAGCAGAGCCCGGCGCCTTTCCACGGTTCAAAGCCTGGAACAGCAGACGCTTTTGCAAAGAACAGAGCGCCCAGGCAACAGCAGCCTGCACGTTTCTCAGTGAAAGGGAGAACTTCCTAACTTCATCCAGTCCTCTGAGCAAAGCAGGCAGAGGGAGAGAAACTTTCTTTCCTTCCTCTTTCCTGCAACGAATTCCTCCTTTGCTCTTGCAAACGCAAGGCTTCTTCTGAAAAACTACGTCGCGGTGCAGGGATCCTTCCAGAGGAGCAACGGCATAGTTTTAGCTGGAAGGGCTTGGCAGAGCAGCCGGGGAGAAAAGGCCTCTTGCGATTCTCTTTTCTTTCTGCCTGAATGCGGTCAATTGGCACTTGCCAAAGCAAGGTTTCCCAGCACAAACTACAAAGCAGCAGCTCCCTCCTGGCAGAGGAAATCCCATGCAGTGTTGCCCTGGCGAGATAGTGTTGCTACAGCGAGGCCCAGGGAAAACAGACTGTGTTTCCCCACAGGAATGTATGTCAGTTTCAGTTCTTTGCCAGCAACGGAGCTCAGAGGCAACGTCAGATTGTGTGTATCTCAGTGAGAGAAAGAACACTGTGACTTCCCCCGTTCCTCTGACGAAAGCGGTTAGAGGGAGAAAAGCGTCCTTTGCATTCGCTTTCCCGCAGTGAGCTCGGCAGATCTGCCCTTCGCGAAGGGCCGTTTTCCCCCGGAGAACTGCCTCGCGGTAGCCCTGTTCTGGAAGTGGAACGAGTATGCAGTGTTAGCGTTCAGCTATTGTGAAGGCTCGCTTTGGCCCAGGGCAAACGAAGCGCCGGGGGAAATCTTAGCAGAGCCCGGCGCCTTTCCACGGTTCAAAGCGTGGAACTGCAGACGCTTTTGCAAAGAACAGAGCGCCCAGGCAACAGCAGCCTGCACGTTTCTCAGTGAAAGGGAGAACTTCCTAACTTCATCCAGTCCTCTGAGCAAAGCAGGCAGAGGGAGAGAAACTTTCTTTCCTTCCTCTTTCCTGCAACGAATTCCTCCTTTGCTCTTGCAAACGCAAGGCTTCTTCTGAAAAACTACGTCGCGGTGCAGGGATCCTTCCAGAGGAGCAACGGCATAGTTTTAGGTGGAAGGGCTTGGCAGAGCAGCCGGGGAGAAAAGGCCTCTTGCGATTCTCTTTTCTTTCTGCCTGAATGCGGTCAATTGGCACTTGCCAAAGCAAGGTTTCCCAGCACAAACTACAAAGCAGCAGCTCCCTCCTGGCAGAGGAAATCCCATGCAGTGTTGCCCTGGCGAGATAGTGTTGCTGCAACGAGGCCGAGGGAAAACAGACTGCCTAGAGAAATCCTAGCAAAGCCCTGTGTTTCCCCACAGGAATGTATGTCAGTTTCAGTTCTTTGCCAGCAACGGAGCTCAGAGGCAACGTCAGATTGTGTGTATCTCAGTGAGAGAAAGAACACTGTGACTTCCCCCGTTCCTCTGACGAAAGCGGTTAGAGGGAGAAAAGCGTCCTTTGCATTCGCTTTCCCGCAGTGAGCTCGGCAGATCTGCCCTTCGCGAAGGGCCGTTTTCCCCCGGAGAACTGCCTCGCGGTAGCCCTGTTCTGGAAGTGGAACGAGTATGCAGTGTTAGCGTTCAGCTATTGTGAAGGCTCGCTTTGGCCCAGGGCAAACGAAGCGCCGGGGGAAATCTTAGCAGAGCCCGGCGCCTTTCCACGGTTCAAAGCGTGGAACTGCAGACGCTTTTGCAAAGAACAGAGCGCCCAGGCAACAGCAGCCTGCACGTTTCCCAGTGAAAGGGAGAACTTCCTAACTTCATCCAGTCCTCTGAGCAAAGCAGGCAGAGGGAGAGAAACTTTCTTTCCTTCCTCTTTCCTGCAACGAATTCCTCCTTTGCTCTTGCAAACGCAAGGCTTCTTCTGAAAAACTACGTCGCGGTGCAGGGATCCTTCCAGAGGAGCAACGGCATAGTTTTAGGTGGAAGGGCTTGGCAGAGCAGCCGGGGAGAAAAGGCCTCTTGCGATTCTCTTTTCTTTCTGCCTGAATGCGGTCAATTGGCACTTGCCAAAGCAAGGTTTCCCAGCACAAACTACAAAGCAGCAGCTCCCTCCTGGCAGAGGAAATCCCATGCAGTGTTGCCCTGGCGAGATAGTGTTGCTACAGCGAGGCCCAGGGAAAACAGACTGTGTTTCCCCACAGGAATGTATGTCAGTTTCAGTTCTTTGCCAGCAACGGAGCTCAGAGGCAACGTCAGATTGTGTGTATCTCAGTGAGAGAAAGAACACTGTGACTTCCCCCGTTCCTCTGACGAAAGCGGTTAGAGGGAGAAAAGCGTCCTTTGCATTCGCTTTCCCGCAGTGAGCTCGGCAGATCTGCCCTTCGCGAAGGGCCGTTTTCCCCCGGAGAACTGCCTCGCGGTAGCCCTGTTCTGGAAGTGGAACGAGTATGCAGTGTTAGCGTTCAGCTATTGTGAAGGCTCGCTTTGGCCCAGGGCAAACGAAGCGCCGGGGGAAATCTTAGCAGAGCCCGGCGCCTTTCCACGGTTCAAAGCGTGGAACTGCAGACGCTTTTGCAAAGAACAGAGCGCCCAGGCAACAGCAGCCTGCACGTTTCTCAGTGAAAGGGAGAACTTCCTAACTTCATCCAGTCCTCTGAGCAAAGCAGGCAGAGGGAGAGAAACTTTCTTTCCTTCCTCTTTCCTGCAACGAATTCCTCCTTTGCTCTTGCAAACGCAAGGCTTCTTCAGAAAAACTACGTCACGGTGCAGGGATCCTTCCAGAGGAGCAACGGCATAGTTTTAGGTGGAAGGGCTTGGCAGAGCAGCCGGGGAGAAAAGGCCTCTTGCGATTCTCTTTTCTTTCTGCCTGAATGCAGTCAATTCGCACTTGCCAAAGCAAGGTTTCCCGGCACAACCTACAAAGCAGCAGCTCTCTCCTGGCAGAGGAAATCCCATGCAGTGTTGCCCTGGCGAGATAGTGTTGCTACAGCGAGGCCCAAGGAAAACAGACTGCCTAGAGAAATCCTAGCAAAGCCCTGTGTTTCCCCACAGGAATGTATGTCAGTTTCAGTTCTTTGCCAGCAACGGAGCTCAGAGGCAACGTCAGATTGTGTGTATCTCAGTGAGAGAAAGAACACTATGACTTCCCCGTTCCTCTGACGAAAGCGGTTAGAGGGAGAAAAGCGTCCTTTGCTTTCGCTTTCCCGCAGTGAGCTCGGCAGATCTGCCCTTCGCGAAGGGCCGTTTTCCCCCGGAGAACTGCCTCGCGGTAGCCCTGTTCTGGAAGTGGAACGAGTATGCAGTGTTAGCGTTCAGCTATTGTGAAGGCTCGCTTTGGCCCAGGGCAAACGAAGCGCAGGGGGAAATCTTAGCAGAGCCCGGCGCCTTTCCACGGTTCAAAGCGTGGAACTGCAGACGCTTTTGCAAAGAACAGAGCGCCCAGGCAACAGCAGCCTGCACGTTTCTCAGTGAAAGGGAGAACTTCCTAACTTCATCCAGTCCTCTGAGCAAAGCAGGCAGAGGGAGAGAAACTTTCTTTCCTTCCTCTTTCCTGCAACGAATTCCTCCTTTGCTCTTGCAAACGCAAGGCTTCTTCTGAAAAACTACGTCACGGTGCAGGGATCCTTCCAGAGGAGCAACGGCATAGTTTTAGGTGGAAGGGCTTGGCAGAGCAGCCGGGGAGAAAAGGCCTCTTGCGATTCTCTTTTCTTTCTGCCTGAATGCAGTCAATTCGCACTTGCCAAAGCAAGGTTTCCCGGCACAACCTACAAAGCAGCAGCTCTCTCCTGGCAGAGGAAATCCCATGAAGTGTTGCCCTGGCGAGATTGTGTTGCTACAGCGAGGCCCAAGGAAAACAGACGGCCTAGAGAAACCCTAGCAAAGCCCTGTGTTTCCCCACAGGAATGTATGTCAGTTTCAGTTCTTTGCCAGCAACGGAGCTCAGAGGCAACGTCAGATTGTGTGTATCTCAGTGAGAGAAAGAACACTGTGACTTCCCCCGTTCCTCTGACGAAAGCGGTTAGAGGGAGAAAAGCGTCCTTTGCATTCGCTTTCCCGCAGTGAGCTCGGCAGATCTGCCCTTCGCGAAGGGCCGTTTTCCCCCGGAGAACTGCCTCGCGGTAGCCCTGTTCTGGAAGTGGAACGAGTATGCAGTGTTAGCGTTCAGCTATTGTGAAGGCTCGCTTTGGCCCAGGGCAAACGAAGCGCCGGGGGAAATCTTAGCAGAGCCCGGCGCCTTTCCACGGTTCAAAGCGTGGAACTGCAGACGCTTTTGCAAAGAACAGAGCGCCCAGGCAACAGCAGCCTGCACGTTTCCCAGTGAAAGGGAGAACTTCCTAACTTCATCCAGTCCTCTGAGCAAAGCAGGCAGAGGGAGAGAAACTTTCTTTCCTTCCTCTTTCCTGCAACGAATTCCTCCTTTGCTCTTGCAAACGCAAGGCTTCTTCTGAAAAACTACGTCGCGGTGCAGGGATCCTTCCAGAGGAGCAACGGCATAGTTTTAGCTGGAAGGGCTTGGCAGAGCAGCCGGGGAGAAAAGGCCTCTTGCGATTCTCTTTTCTTTCTGCCTGAATGCGGTCAATTGGCACTTGCCAAAGCAAGGTTTCCCAGCACAAACTACAAAGCAGCAGCTCCCTCCTGGCAGAGGAAATCCCATGCAGTGTTGCCCTGGCGAGATAGTGTTGCTACAGCGAGGCCCAGGGAAAACAGACTGTGTTTCCCCACAGGAATGTATGTCAGTTTCAGTTCTTTGCCAGCAACGGAGCTCAGAGGCAACGTCAGATTGTGTGTATCTCAGTGAGAGAAAGAACACTGTGACTTCCCCCGTTCCTCTGACGAAAGCGGTTAGAGGGAGAAAAGCGTCCTTTGCTTTCGCTTTCCCGCAGTGAGCTCGGCAGATCTGCCCTTCGCGAAGGGCCGTTTTCCCCCGGAGAACTGCCTCGCGGTAGCCCTGTTCTGGAAGTGGAACGAGTATGCAGTGTTAGCGTTCAGCTATTGTGAAGGCTCGCTTTGGCCCAGGGCAAATGAAGCGCAGGGGGAAATCTTAGCAGAGCCCGGCGCCTTTCCACGGTTCAAAGCGTGGAACAGCAGACTCTTTTGCAAAGAACAGAGCGCCCAGGCAACAGCAGCCTGCACGTTTCTCAGTGAAAGGGAGAACTTCCTAACTTCATCCAGTCCTCTGAGCAAAGCAGGCAGAGGGAGAGAAACTTTCTTTCCTTCCTCTTTCCTGCAACGAATTCCTCCTTTGCTCTTGCAAACGCAAGGCTTCTTCTGAAAAACTACGTCGCGGTGCAGGGATCCTTCCAGAGGAGCAACGGCATAGTTTTAGGTGGAAGGGCTTGGCAGAGCAGCCGGGGAGAAAAGGCCTCTTGCGATTCTCTTTTCTTTCTGCCTGAATGCGGTCAATTGGCACTTGCCAAAGCAAGGTTTCCCGGCACAACCTACAAAGCAGCAGCTCTCTCCTGGCAGAGGAAATCCCATGCACTGTTACCCTGGCGAGATAGTGTTGCTACAGTGAGGCCCAGGGAAAACAGACTGCCTAGAGAAATCCTAGCAAAGCCCTGTGTTTCCCCACAGGAATGTATGTCAATTTCAGTTCTTTGCCAGGAACGGAGCTCAGCGGCAACATCAGATTGTGTGTATCTCAGTGAGAGAAAGAACACTGTGACTTCCCCCGTTCCTCTGACGAAAGCGGTTAGAGGGAGAAAAGCGTCCTTTGCTTTCGCTTTCCCGCAGTGAGCTCGGCAGATCTGCCCTTCGCGAAGGGCCGTTTTCCCCCGGAGAACTGCCTCGCGGTAGCCCTGTTCTGGAAGTGGAACGAGTATGCAGTGTTAGCGTTCAGCTATTGTGAAGGCTCGCTTTGGCCCAGGGCAAACGAAGCGCAGGGGGAAATCTTAGCAGAGCCCGGCGCCTTTCCACGGTTCAAAGCGTGGAACAGCAGGCTCTTTTGCAAAGAACAGAGCGCCCAGGCAACAGCAGCCTGCACGTTTCTCAGTGAAAGGGAGAACTTCCTAACTTCATCCAGTCCTCTGAGCAAAGCAGGCAGAGGGAGAGAAACTTTCTTTCCTTCCTCTTTCCTGCAACGAATTCCTCCTTTGCTCTTGCAAACGCAAGGCTTCTTCTGAAAAACTACGTCGCGATGCAGGGATCCTTCCAGAGGAGCAACGGCATAGTTTTAGCTGGAAGGGCTTGGCAGAGCAGCCGGGGAGAAAAGGCCTCTTGCGATTCTCTTTTCTTTCTGCCTGAATGCAGTCAATTGGCACTTGCCAAAGCAAGGTTTCCCAGCACAAACTACAAAGCAGCAGCTCCCTCCTGGCAGAGGAAATCCCATGCAGTGTTGCCCTGGCGAGATAGTGTTGCTACAGCGAGGCCCAGGGAAAACAGACTGCCTAGAGAAATCCTAGCAAAGCCCTGTGTTTCCCCACAGGAATGTATGTCAGTTTCAGTTCTTTGCCAGGAACGGAGCTCAGAGGCAACGTCAGATTGTGTGTATCTCAGTGAGAGAAAGAACACTGTGACTTCCCCCGTTCCTCTGACGAAAGCGGTTAGAGGGAGAAAAGCGTCCTTTGCTTTCGCTTTCCCGCAGTGAGCTCGGCAGATCTGTCCTTCGCGAAGGGCCGTTTTCCCCCGGAGAACTGCCTCGCGGTAGCCCTGTTCTGGAAGTGGAACGAGTATGCAGTGTTAGCGTTCAGCTATTGTGAAGGCTCGCTTTGGCCCAGGGCAAACGAAGCGCCGGGGGAAATCTTAGCAGAGCCCGGCGCCTTTCCACGGTTCAAAGCGTGGAACAGCAGACTCTTTTGCAAAGAACAGAGCGCCCAGGCAACAGCAGCCTGCACGTTTCTCAGTGAAAGGGAGAACTTCCTAACTTCATCCAGTCCTCTGAGCAAAGCAGGCAGAGGGAGAGAAACTTTCTTTCCTTCCTCTTTCCTGCAACGAATTCCTCCTTTGCTCTTGCAAACGCAAGGCTTCTTCTGAAAAACTACGTCGCGGTGCAGGGATCCTTCCAGAGGAGCAACGGCATAGTTTTAGGTGGAAGGGCTTGGCAGAGCAGCCGGGGAGAAAAGGCCTCTTGCGATTCTCTTTTCTTTCTGCCTGAATGCGGTCAATTGGCACTTGCCAAAGCAAGGTTTCCCAGCACAAACTACAAAGCAGCAGCTCCCTCCTGGCAGAGGAAATCCCATGCAGTGTTGCCCTGGCGAGATAGTGTTGCTACAGCGAGGCCCAGGGAAAACAGACTGCCTAGAGAAATCCTAGCAAAGCCCTGTGTTTCCCCACAGGAATGTATGTCAGTTTCAGTTCTTTGCCAGGAACGGAGCTCAGCGGCAAAATCAGATTGTGTGTATCTCAGTGAGAGAAAGAACACTGTGACTTCCCCCGTTCCTCTGACGAAAGCGGTTAGAGGGAGAAAAGCGTCCTTTGCTTTCGCTTTCCCGCAGTGAGCTCGGCAGATCTGTCCTTCGCGAAGGGCCGTTTTCCCCGGAGAACTGCCTCGCGGTAGCCCTGTTCTGGAAGTGGAACGAGTATGCAGTGTTAGCGTTCAGCTATTGTGAAGGCTCGCTTTGGCCCAGGGCAAACGAAGCGCCGGGGGAAATCTTAGCAGAGCCCGGCGCCTTTCCACGGTTCAAAGCGTGGAACAGCAGACTCTTTTGCAAAGAACAGAGCGCCCAGGCAACAGCAGCCTGCACGTTTCTCAGTGAAAGGGAGAACTTCCTAACTTCATCCAGTCCTCTGAGCAAAGCAGGCAGAGGGAGAGAAACTTTCTTTCCTTCCTCTTTCCTGCAACGAATTCCTCCTTTGCTCTTGCAAACGCAAGGCTTCTTCTGAAAAACTACGTCGCGGTGCAGGGATCCTTCCAGAGGAGCAACGGCATAGTTTTAGCTGGAAGGGCTTGGCAGAGCAGCCGGGGAGAAAAGGCCTCTTGCGATTCTCTTTTCTTTCTGCCTGAATGCGGTCAATTGGCACTTGCCAAAGCAAGGTTTCCCAGCACAAACTACAAAGCAGCAGCTCCCTCCTGGCAGAGGAAATCCCATGCAGTGTTGCCCTGGCGAGATAGTGTTGCTACAGCGAGGCCCAGGGAAAACAGACTGTGTTTCCCCACAGGAATGTATGTCAGTTTCAGTTCTTTGCCAGCAACGGAGCTCAGAGGCAACATCAGATTGTGTGTATCTCAGTGAGAGAAAGAACACTGTGACTTCCCCCGTTCCTCTGACGAAAGCGGTTAGAGGGAGAAAAGCGTCCTTTGCTTTCGCTTTCCCGCAGTGAGCTCGGCAGATCTGCCCTTCGCGAAGGGCCGTTTTCCCCCGGAGAACTGCCTCGCGGTAGCCCTGTTCTGGAAGTGGAACGAGTATGCAGTGTTAGCGTTCAGCTATTGTGAAGGCTCGCTTTGGCCCAGGGCAAACGAAGCGCAGGGGGAAATCTTAGCAGAGCCCGGCGCCTTTCCACGGTTCAAAGCGTGGAACAGCAGACTCTTTTGCAAAGAACAGAGCGCCCAGGCAACAGCAGCCTGCACGTTTCTCAGTGAAAGGGAGAACTTCCTAACTTCATCCAGTCCTCTGAGCAAAGCAGGCAGAGGGAGAGAAACTTTCTTTCCTTCCTCTTTCCTGCAACGAATTCCTCCTTTGCTCTTGCAAACGCAAGGCTTCTTCTGAAAAACTACGTCGCGGTGCAGGGATCCTTCCAGAGGAGCAACGGCATAGTTTTAGCTGGAAGGGCTTGGCAGAGCAGCCGGGGAGAAAAGGCCTCTTGCGATTCTCTTTTCTTTCTGCCTGAATGCGGTCAATTGGCACTTGCCAAAGCAAGGTTTCCCGGCACAACCTACAAAGCAGCAGCTCTCTCCTGGCAGAGGAAATCCCATGCAGTGTTGCCCTGGCGAGATAGTGTTGCTACAGCGAGGCCCAGGGAAAACAGACTGCCTAGAGAAATCCTAGCAAAGCCCTGTGTTTCCCCACAGGAATGTATGTCAGTTTCAGTTCTTTGCCAGGAACGGAGCTCAGAGGCAACATCAGATTGTGTGTATCTCAGTGAGAGAAAGAACACTGTGACTTCCCCCGTTCCTCTGACGAAAGCGGTTAGAGGGAGAAAAGCGTCCTTTGCTTTCGCTTTCCCGCAGTGAGCTCGGCAGATCTGCCCTTCGCGAAGGGCCGTTTTCCCCCGGAGAACTGCCTCGCGGTAGCCCTGTTCTGGAAGTGGAACGAGTATGCAGTGTTAGCGTTCAGCTATTGTGAAGGCTCGCTTTGGCCCAGGGCAAACGAAGCGCCGGGGGGAAATCTTAGCAGAGCCCGGCGCCTTTCCACGGTTCAAAGCGTGGAACAGCAGACTCTTTTGCAAAGAACAGAGCGCCCAGGCAACAGCAGCCTGCACGTTTCTCAGTGAAAGGGAGAACTTCCTAACTTCATCCAGTCCTCTGAGCAAAGCAGGCAGAGGGAGAGAAACTTTCTTTCCTTCCTCTTTCCTGCAACGAATTCCTCCTTTGCTCTTGCAAACGCAAGGCTTCTTCTGAAAAACTACGTCGCGGTGCAGGGATCCTTCCAGAGGAGCAACGGCATAGTTTTAGGTGGAAGGGCTTGGCAGAGCAGCCGGGGAGAAAAGGCCTCTTGCGATTCCCTTTTCTTTCTGCCTGAATGCGGTCAATTGGCACTTGCCAAATCAAGGTTTCCCGGCACAACCTACAAAGCAGCAGCTCTCTCCTGGCAGAGGAAATCCCATGCAATGTTGCCCTGGCGAGATAGTGTTGCTACAGTGAGGCCCAGGGAAAACAGACTGCATAGAGAAATCCTAGCAAAGCCCTGTGTTTCCCCACAGGAATGTATGTCAATTTCAGTTCTTTGCCAGGAACGGAGCTCAGCGGCAAAATCAGATTGTGTGCATCTCAGTGAGAGAAAGAACACTGTGACTTCCCCCGTTCCTCTGACGAAAGCGGTTAGAGGGAGAAAAGCGTCCTTTGCTTTCGCTTTCCCGCAGTGAGCTCGGCAGATCTGTCCTTCGCGAAGGGCCGTTTTCCCCGGAGAACTGCCTCGCGGTAGCCCTGTTCTGGAAGTGGAACGAGTATGCAGTGTTAGCGTTCAGCTATTGTGAAGGCTCGCTTTGGCCCAGGGCAAACGAAGCGCCGGGGGAAATCTTAGCAGAGCCCGGCGCCTTTCCACGGTTCAAAGCGTGGAACAGCAGACTCTTTTGCAAAGAACAGAGCGCCCAGGCAACAGCAGCCTGCACGTTTCTCAGTGAAAGGGAGAACTTCCTAACTTCATCCAGTCCTCTGAGCAAAGCAGGCAGAGGGAGAGAAACTTTCTTTCCTTCCTCTTTCCTGCAACGAATTCCTCCTTTGCTCTTGCAAACGCAAGGCTTCTTCTGAAAAACTACGTCGCGGTGCAGGGATCCTTCCAGAGGAGCAACGGCATAGTTTTAGGTGGAAGGGCTTGGCAGAGCAGCCGGGGAGAAAAGGCCTCTTGCGATTCTCTTTTCTTTCTGCCTGAATGCGGTCAATTGGCACTTGCCAAAGCAAGGTTTCCCAGCACAAACTACAAAGCAGCAGCTCCCTCCTGGCAGAGGAAATCCCATGCAGTGTTGCCCTGGCGAGATAGTGTTGCTACAGCGAGGCCCAGGGAAAACAGACTGCCTAGAGAAATCCTAGCAAAGCCCTGTGTTTCCCCACAGGAATGTATGTCAATTTCAGTTCTTTGCCAGCAACGGAGCTCAGAGGCAACATCAGATTGTGTGTATCTCAGTGAGAGAAAGAACACTGTGACTTCCCCCGTTCCTCTGACGAAAGCGGTTAGAGGGAGAAAAGCGTGCTTTGCTTTCGCTTTCCCGCAGTGAGCTCGGCAGATCTGCCCTTCGCGAAGGGCCGTTTTGCCCCGGAGAACTGCCTCCCGGTAGCCCTGTTCTGGAAGTGGAACGAGTATGCAGTGTTAGCGTTCAGCTATTGTGAAGGCTCGCTTTGGCCCAGGGCAAACGAAGCGCCGGGGGAAATCTTTGCAGAGCCCGGCGCCTTTCCACGGTTCAAAGCGTGGAACAGCAGACTCTTTTGCAAAGAACAGAGCGCCCAGGCAACAGCAGCCTGCACGTTTCTCAGTGAAAGGGAGAACTTCCTAACTTCATCCAGTCCTCTGAGCAAAGCAGGCAGAGGGAGAGAAACTTTCTTTCCTTCCTCTTTCCTGCAACGAATTCCTCCTTTGCTCTTGCAAACGCAAGGCTTCTTCTGAAAAACTACGTCGCGGTGCAGGGATCCTTCCAGAGGAGCAACGGCATAGTTTTAGGTGGAAGGGCTTGGCAGAGCAGCCGGGGAGAAAAGGCCTCTTGCGATTCTCTTTTCTTTCTGCCTGAATGCGGTCAATTGGCACTTGCCAAAGCAAGGTTTCCCAGCACAAACTACAAAGCAGCAGCTCCCTCCTGGCAGAGGAAATCCCATGCAGTGTTGCCCTGGCGAGATAGTGTTGCTACAGCGAGGCCCAGGGAAAACAGACTGTGTTTCCCCACAGGAATGTATGTCAGTTTCAGTTCTTTGCCAGCAACGGAGCTCAGAGGCAACATCAGATTGTGTGTATCTCAGCGAGAGAAAGAACACTGTGACTTCCCCCGTTCCTCTGACGAAAGCGGTTAGAGGGAGAAAAGCGTCCTTTGCTTTCGCTTTCCCGCAGTGAGCTCGGCAGATCTGCCCTTCGCGAAGGGCCGTTTTCCCCCGGAGAACTGCCTCCCGGTAGCCCTGTTCTGGAAGTGGAACGAGTATGCAGTGTTAGCGTTCAGCTATTGTGAAGGCTCGCTTTGGCCCAGGGCAAACGAAGCGCCGGGGGGAAATCTTAGCAGAGCCCGGCGCCTTTCCACGGTTCAAAGCCTGAAACAGCAGACTCTTTTGCAAAGAACGGAGCGCCCAGGCAACAGCAGCCTGCACGTTTCTCAGTGAAAGGGAGAACTTCCTAACTTCATCCAGTCCTCTGAGCAAAGCAGGCAGAGGGAGAGAAACTTTCTTTCCTTCCTCTTTCCTGCAACGAATTCCTCCTTTGCTCTTGCAAATGCAAGGCTTCTTCTGAAAAACTACGTCGCGGTGCAAGGATCCTTCCAGAGGAGCAACGGCATAGTTTTAGGTGGAAGGGCTTGGCAGAGCAGCCGGGGAGAAAAGGCCTCTTGCGATTCTCTTTTCTTTCTGCCTGAATGCGGTCAATTGGCACTTGCCAAAGCAAGGTTTCCCGGCACAACCTACAAAGCAGCAGCTCTCTCCTGGCAGAGGAAATCCCATGCAATGTTGCCCTGGCGAGATAGTGTTGCTACAGCGAGGCTCAGGGAAACAGACTGCCTAGAGAAATCCTAGCAAAGCCCTGTGTTTCCCCACAGGAATGTATGTCAGTTTCAGTTCTTTGCCAGCAACGGAGCTCAGAGGCAACGTCAGATTGTGTGTATCTCAGTGAGAGAAAGAACACTGTGACTTCCCCCGTTCCTCTGACGAAAGCGGTTAGAGGGAGAAAAGCGTCCTTTGCTTTCGCTTTCCCGCAGTGAGCTCGGCAGATCTGCCCTTCGCGAAGGGCCGTTTTCCCCCGGAGAACTGCCTCGCGGTAGCCCTGTTCTGGAAGTGGAACGAGTATGCAGTGTTAGCGTTCAGCTATTGTGAAGGCTCGCTTTGGCCCAGGGCAAACGAAGCGCCGGGGGGATATCTTAGCAGAGCCCGGCGCCTTTCCAGGGTTCAAAGCCTGGAACAGCAGACTCTTTTGCAAAGAACAGAGCGCCCAGGCAACAGCAGCCTGCACGTTTCTCAGTGAAAGGGAGAACTTCCTAACTTCATCCAGTCCTCTGAGCAAAGCAGGCAGAGGGAGAGAAACTTTCTTTCCTTCCTCTTTCCTGCAACGAATTCCTCCTTTGCTCTTGCAAACGCAAGGCTTCTTCTGAAAAACTACGTCGCGGTGCAGGGATCCTTCCAGAGGAGCAACGGCATAGTTTTAGGTGGAAGGGCTTGGCAGAGCAGCCGGGGAGAAAAGGCCTCTTGCGATTCTCTTTTCTTTCTGCCTGAATGCGGTCAATTGGCACTTGCCAAAGCAAGGTTTCCCGGCACAACCTACAAAGCAGCAGCTCTCTCCTGGCAGAGGAAATCCCATGCAATGTTGCCCTGGCGAGATAGTGTTGCTACAGTGAGGCCCAGGGAAAACAGACTGCCTAGAGAAATCCTAGCAAAGCCCTGTGTTTCCCCACAGGAATGTATGTCAATTTCAGTTCTTTGCCAGCAACGGAGCTCAGAGGCAACGTCAGATTGTGTGTATCTCAGTGAGAGAAAGAACACTGTGACTTCCCCCGTTCCTCTGACGAAAGCGCTTAGAGGGAGAAAAGCGTCCTTTGCTTTCGCTTTCCCGCAGTGAGCTCCGCAGATCTGCCCTTCGCGAAGGGCCGTTTTCCCCCAGAGAACTGCCTCGCGGTAGCCCTGTTCTGGAAGTGGAACGAGTATGCAGTGTTAGCGTTCAGCTATTGTGAAGGCTCGCTTTGGCCCAGGGCAAACGAAGCGCCAGGGAAAATCTTAGCAGAGCCCGGCGCCTTTCCACGGTTCAAAGCCTGGAACTGCAGACTCTTTTGCAAAGAAGAGAGCGCACAGGCAACAGCAGCCCGCACGTTTCTCAGTGAAAGGGAGAACTCCCTGATTTCATCCAGTCCTCTGAGCAAAGCAGGCAGAGGGAGAGAAACTTTCTTTCCTTCCTCTTTCCTGCAACGAATTCCTCCTTTGCTCTTGCAAACGCAAGGCTTCTTCTGAAAAACTACGTCGCGGTGCAGGGATCCTTCCAGAGGAGCAACGGCATAGTTTTAGGTGGAAGGGCTTGGCAGAGCAGCCGGGGAGAAAAGGCCTCTTGCGATTCTCTTTTCTTTCTGCCTGAATGCGGTCAATTGGCACTTGCCAAAGCAAGGTTTCCCAGCACAAACTACAAAGCAGCAGCTCCCTCCTGGCAGAGGAAATCCCATGCAGTGTTGCCCTGGCGAGATAGTGTTGCTACAGCGAGGCCCAGGGAAAACAGACTGCCTAGAGAAATCCTAGCAAAGCCCTGTGTTTCCCCACAGGAATGTATGTCAGTTTCAGTTCTTTGCCAGCAACGGAGCTCAGAGGCAACATCAGATTGTGTGTATCTCAGTGAGAGAAAGAACACTGTGACTTCCCCCGTTCCTCTGACGAAAGCGGTTAGAGGGAGAAAAGCGTCCTTTGCTTTCGCTTTCCCGCATGAGCTCGGCAGATCTGCCCTTCGCGAAGGGCCGTTTTTCCCCGGAGAACTGCCTCCCGGTAGCCCTGTTCTGGAAGTGGAACGAGTATGCAGTGTTAGCGTTCAGCTATTGTGAAGGCTCGCTTTGGCCCAGGGCAAACGAAGCGCCGGGGGAAATCTTTGCAGAGCCCGGCGCCTTTCCACGGTTCAAAACGTGGAACAGCAGACTCTTTTGCAAAGAACAGAGCGCCCAGGCAACAGCAGCCTGCACGTTTCTCAGTCAAAGGGAGAACTTCCTAACTTCATCCAGTCCTCTGAGCAAAGCAGGCAGAGGGAGAGAAACTTTCTTTCCTTCCTCTTTCCTGCAACGAATTCCTCCTTTGCTCTTGCAAACGCAAGGCTTCTTCTGAAAAACTACGTCGCGGTGCAGGGATCCTTCCAGAGGAGCAACGGCATAGTTTTAGGTGGAAGGGCTTGGCAGAGCAGCCGGGGAGAAAAGGCCTCTTGCGATTCTCTTTTCTTTCTGCCTGAATGCGGTCAATTGGCACTTGCCAAAGCAAGGTTTCCCAGCACAAACTACAAAGCAGCAGCTCCCTCCTGGCAGAGGAAATCCCATGCAGTGTTGCCCTGGCGAGATAGTGTTGCTACAGCGAGGCCCAGGGAAAACAGACTGTGTTTCCCCACAGGAATGTATGTCAGTTTCAGTTCTTTGCCAGCAACGGAGCTCAGAGGCAACATCAGATTGTGTGTATCTCAGTGAGAGAAAGAACACTGTGACTTCCCCCGTTCCTCTGACGAAAGCGGTTAGAGGGAGAAAAGCGTCCTTTGCTTTCGCTTTCCCGCAGTGAGCTCGGCAGATCTGCCCTTCGCGAAGGGCCGTTTTCCCCCGGAGAACTGCCTCGCGGTAGCCCTGTTCTGGAAGTGGAACGAGTATGCAGTGTTAGCGTTCAGCTATTGTGAAGGCTCGCTTTGGCCCAGGGCAAACGAAGCGCAGGGGGAAATCTTAGCAGAGCCCGGCGCCTTTCCACGGTTCAAAGCGTGGAACAGCAGACTCTTTTGCAAAGAACAGAGCGCCCAGGCAACAGCAGCCTGCACGTTTCTCAGTGAAAGGGAGAACTTCCTAACTTCATCCAGTCCTCTGAGCAAAGCAGGCAGAGGGAGAGAAACTTTCTTTCCTTCCTCTTTCCTGCAACGAATTCCTCCTTTGCTCTTGCAAACGCAAGGCTTCTTCTGAAAAAATACGTCGCGGTGCAGGGATCCTTCCAGAGGAGCAACGGCATAGTTTTAGGTGGAAGGGCTTGGCAGAGCAGCCGGGGAGAAAAGGCCTCTTGCGATTCTCTTTTCTTTCTGCCTGAATGCGGTCAATTGGCACTTGCCAAAGCAAGGTTTCCCAGCACAAACTACAAAGCAGCAGCTCCCTCCTGGCAGAGGAAATCCCATGCAGTGTTGCCCTGGCGAGATAGTGTTGCTACAGCGAGGCCCAGGGAAAACAGACTGCCTAGAGAAATCCTAGCAAAGCCCTGTGTTTCCCCACAGGAATGTATGTCAGTTTCAGTTCTTTGCCAGCAACGGAGCTCAGAGGCAACGTCAGATTGTGTGTATCTCAGTGAGAGAAAGAACACTGTGACTTCCCCCGTTCCTCTGACGAAAGCGGTTAGAGGGAGAAAAGCGTCCTTTGCTTTCTCTTTCCCGCAGTGAGCTCGGCAGATCTGCCCTTCGCGAAGGGCCGTTTTCCCCCGGAGAACTGCCTCGCGGTAGCCCTGTTCTGGAAGTGGAACGAGTATGCAGTGTTAGCGTTCAGCTATTGTGAAGGCTCGCTTTGGCCCAGGGCAAACGAAGCGCCGGGGGGATATCTTAGCAGAGCCCGGCGCCTTTCCACGGTTCAAAGCCTGGAACAGCAGACTCTTTTGCAAAGAACAGAGCGCCCAGGCAACAGCAGCCTGCACGTTTCTCAGTGAAAGGGAGAACTTCCTAACTTCATCCAGTCCTCTGAGCAAAGCAGGCAGAGGGAGAGAAACTTTCTTTCCTTCCTCTTTCCTGCAACGAATTCCTCCTTTGCTCTTGCAAACGCAAGGCTTCTTCTGAAAAACTACGTCGCGGTGCAGGGATCCTTCCAGAGGAGCAACGGCATAGTTTTAGGTGGAAGGGCTTGGCAGAGCAGCCGGGGAGAAAAGGCCTCTTGCGATTCTCTTTTCTTTCTGCCTGAATGCGGTCAATTGGCACTTGCCAAAGCAAGGTTTCCCAGCACAAACTACAAAGCAGCAGCTCCCTCCTGGCAGAGGAAATCCCATGCAGTGTTGCCCTGGCGAGATAGTGTTGCTACAGCGAGGCCCAGGGAAAACAGACTGCCTAGAGAAATCCTAGCAAAGCCCTGTGTTTCCCCACAGGAATGTATGTCAGTTTCAGTTCTTTGCCAGCAACGGAGCTCAGAGGCAACATCAGATTGTGTGTATCTCAGTGAGAGAAAGAACACTGTGACTTCCCCCGTTCCTCTGACGAAAGCGGTTAGAGGGAGAAAAGCGTCCTTTGCTTTCGCTTTCCCGCATGAGCTCGGCAGATCTGCCCTTCGCGAAGGGCCGTTTTTCCCCGGAGAACTGCCTCCCGGTAGCCCTGTTCTGGAAGTGGAACGAGTATGCAGTGTTAGCGTTCAGCTATTGTGAAGGCTCGCTTTGGCCCAGGGCAAACGAAGCGCCGGGGGAAATCTTTGCAGAGCCCGGCGCCTTTCCACGGTTCAAAACGTGGAACAGCAGACTCTTTTGCAAAGAACAGAGCGCCCAGGCAACAGCAGCCTGCACGTTTCTCAGTCAAAGGGAGAACTTCCTAACTTCATCCAGTCCTCTGAGCAAAGCAGGCAGAGGGAGAGAAACTTTCTTTCCTTCCTCTTTCCTGCAACGAATTCCTCCTTTGCTCTTGCAAACGCAAGGCTTCTTCTGAAAAACTACGTCGCGGTGCAGGGATCCTTCCAGAGGAGCAACGGCATAGTTTTAGGTGGAAGGGCTTGGCAGAGCAGCCGGGGAGAAAAGGCCTCTTGCGATTCTCTTTTCTTTCTGCCTGAATGCGGTCAATTGGCACTTGCCAAAGCAAGGTTTCCCAGCACAAACTACAAAGCAGCAGCTCCCTCCTGGCAGAGGAAATCCCATGCAGTGTTGCCCTGGCGAGATAGTGTTGCTACAGCGAGGCCCAGGGAAAACAGACTGTGTTTCCCCACAGGAATGTATGTCAGTTTCAGTTCTTTGCCAGCAACGGAGCTCAGAGGCAACATCAGATTGTGTGTATCTCAGTGAGAGAAAGAACACTGTGACTTCCCCCGTTCCTCTGACGAAAGCGGTTAGAGGGAGAAAAGCGTCCTTTGCTTTCGCTTTCCCGCAGTGAGCTCGGCAGATCTGCCCTTCGCGAAGGGCCGTTTTCCCCCGGAGAACTGCCTCGCGGTAGCCCTGTTCTGGAAGTGGAACGAGTATGCAGTGTTAGCGTTCAGCTATTGTGAAGGCTCGCTTTGGCCCAGGGCAAACGAAGCGCAGGGGGAAATCTTAGCAGAGCCCGGCGCCTTTCCACGGTTCAAAGCGTGGAACAGCAGACTCTTTTGCAAAGAACAGAGCGCCCAGGCAACAGCAGCCTGCACGTTTCTCAGTGAAAGGGAGAACTTCCTAACTTCATCCAGTCCTCTGAGCAAAGCAGGCAGAGGGAGAGAAACTTTCTTTCCTTCCTCTTTCCTGCAACGAATTCCTCCTTTGCTCTTGCAAACGCAAGGCTTCTTCTGAAAAAATACGTCGCGGTGCAGGGATCCTTCCAGAGGAGCAACGGCATAGTTTTAGGTGGAAGGGCTTGGCAGAGCAGCCGGGGAGAAAAGGCCTCTTGCGATTCTCTTTTCTTTCTGCCTGAATGCGGTCAATTGGCACTTGCCAAAGCAAGGTTTCCCGGCACAACCTACAAAGCAGCAGCTCTCTCCTGGCAGAGGAAATCCCATGCAGTGTTGCCCTGGCGAGATAGTGTTGCTACAGCGAGGCCCAGGGAAAACAGACTGCCTAGAGAAATCCTAGCAAAGCCCTGTGTTTCCCCACAGGAATGTATGTCAGTTTCAGTTCTTTGCCAGCAACGGAGCTCAGAGGCAACGTCAGATTGTGTGTATCTCAGTGAGAGAAAGAACACTGTGACTTCCCCCGTTCCTCTGACGAAAGCGGTTAGAGGGAGAAAAGCGTCCTTTGCTTTCGCTTTCCCGCATGAGCTCGGCAGATCTGCCCTTCGCGAAGGGCCGTTTTCCACTGGAGAACTGCCTCGCGGTAGCCCTGTTCTGGAAGTGGAACGAGTATGCAGTGTTAGCGTTCAGCTATTGTGAAGGCTCGCTTTGGCCCAGGGCAAACGAAGCGCCGGGGGAAATCTTAGCAGAGCCCGGCGCCTTTCCACGGTTCAAAGCCTGGAACAGCAGACTCTTTTGCAAAGAACAGAGCGCCCAGGCAACAGCAGCCTGCACGTTTCTCAGTGAAAGGGAGAACTTCTAACTTCATCCAGTCCTCTGAGCAAAGCAGGCAGAGGGAGAGAAACTTTCTTTCCTTCCTCTTTCCTGCAACGAATTCCTCCTTTGCTCTTGCAAACGCAAGGCTTCTTCTGAAAAACTACGTCGCGGTGCAGGGATCCTTCCAGAGGAGCAACGGCATAGTTTTAGGTGGAAGGGCTTGGCAGAGCAGCCGGGGAGAAAAGGCCTCTTGCGATTCTCTTTTCTTTCTGCCTGAATGCGGTCAATTGGCACTTGCCAAAGCAAGGTTTCCCAGCACAAACTACAAAGCAGCAGCTCCCTCCTGGCAGAGGAAATCCCATGCAGTGTTGCCCTGGCGAGATAGTGTTGCTACAGCGAGGCCCAGGGAAAACAGACTGCCTAGAGAAATCCTAGCAAAGCCCTGTGTTTCCCCACAGGAATGTATGTCAGTTTCAGTTCTTTGCCAGCAACGGAGCTCAGAGGCAACATCAGATTGTGTGTATCTCAGTGAGAGAAAGAACACTGTGACTTCCCCCGTTCCTCTGACGAAAGCGGTTAGAGGGAGAAAAGCGTCCTTTGCTTTCGCTTTCCCGCATGAGCTCGGCAGATCTGCCCTTCGCGAAGGGCCGTTTTCCCCCGGAGAACTGCCTCGCGGTAGCCCTGTTCTGGAAGTGGAACGAGTATGCAGTGTTAGCGTTCAGCTATTGTGAAGGCTCGCTTTGGCCCAGGGCAAACGAAGCGCCGGGGGGAAATCTTAGCAGAGCCCGGTGCCTTTCCACGGTTCAAAGCCTGGAACAGCAGACTCTTTTGCAAAGAACAGAGCGCCCAGGCAACAGCAGCCTGCACGTTTCTCAGTGAAAGGGAGAACTTCCTAACTTCATCCAGTCCTCTGAGCAAAGCAGGCAGAGGGAGAGAAACTTTCTTTCCTTCCTCTTTCCTGCAACGAATTCCTCCTTTGCTCTTGCAAACGCAAGGCTTCTTCTGAAAAACTACGTCGCGGTGCAGGGATCCTTCCAGAGGAGCAACGGCATAGTTTTAGGTGGAAGGGCTTGGCAGAGCAGCCGGGGAGAAAAGGCCTCTTGCGATTCTCTTTTCTTTCTGCCTGAATGCGGTCAATTGGCACTTGCCAAAGCAAGGTTTCCCGGCACAACCTACAAAGCAGCAGCTCTCTCCTGGCAGAGGAAATCCCATGCAATGTTGCCCTGGCGAGATAGTGTTGCTACAGTGAGGCCCAGGGAAAACAGACTGCCTAGAGAAATCCTAGCAAAGCCCTGTGTTTCCCCACAGGAATGTATGTCAATTTCAGTTCTTTGCCAGGAACGGAGCTCAGCGGCAACATCAGATTGTGTGTATCTCAGTGAGAGAAAGAACACTGTGACTTCCCCCGTTCCTCTGACGAAAGCGGTTAGAGGGAGAAAAGCGTGCTTTGCTTTCGCTTTCCCGCAGTGAGCTCGGCAGAGCTGCCCTTCGCGAAGGGCCGTTTTCCCCCGGAGAACTGCCTCGCGGTAGCCCTGTTCTGGAAGTGGAACGAGTATGCAGTGTTAGCGTTCAGCTATTGTGAAGGCTCGCTTTGGCCCAGGGCAAACGAAGCGCCGGGGGGAAATCTTAGCAGAGCCCGGCGCCTTTCCACGGTTCAAAGCGTGGAACAGCAGACTCTTTTGCAAAGAACAGAGCGCCCAGGCAACAGCAGCCTGCACGTTTCTCAGTGAAAGGGAGAACTTCCTAACTTCATCCAGTCCTCTGAGCAAAGCAGGCAGAGGGAGAGAAACTTTCTTTCCTTCCTCTTTCCTGCAACGAATTCCTCCTTTGCTCTTGCAAACGCAAGGCTTCTTCTGAAAAACTACGTCGCGGTGCAGGGATCCTTCCAGAGGAGCAACGGCATAGTTTTAGCTGGAAGGGCTTGGCAGAGCAGCCGGGGAGAAAAGGCCTCTTGCGATTCTCTTTTCTTTCTGCCTGAATGCGGTCAATTGGCACTTGCCAAAGCAAGGTTTCCCGGCACAACCTACAAAGCAGCAGCTCTCTCCTGGCAGAGGAAATCCCATGCAGTGTTGCCCTGGCGAGATAGTGTTGCTACAGCGAGGCCCAGGGAAAACAGACTGCCTAGAGAAATCCTAGCAAAGCCCTGTGTTTCCCCACAGGAATGTATGTCAGTTTCAGTTCTTTGCCAGGAACGGAGCTCAGAGGCAACATCAGATTGTGTGTATCTCAGTGAGAGAAAGAACACTGTGACTTCCCCCGTTCCTCTGACGAAAGCGGTTAGAGGGAGAAAAGCGTCCTTTGCTTTCGCTTTCCCGCAGTGAGCTCGGCAGATCTGCCCTTCGCGAAGGGCCGTTTTCCCCCGGAGAACTGCCTCGCGGTAGCCCTGTTCTGGAAGTGGAACGAGTATGCAGTGTTAGCGTTCAGCTATTGTGAAGGCTCGCTTTGGCCCAGGGCAAACGAAGCGCCGGGGGGAAATCTTAGCAGAGCCCGGCGCCTTTCCACGGTTCAAAGCGTGGAACAGCAGACTCTTTTGCAAAGAACAGAGCGCCCAGGCAACAGCAGCCTGCACGTTTCTCAGTGAAAGGGAGAACTTCCTAACTTCATCCAGTCCTCTGAGCAAAGCAGGCAGAGGGAGAGAAACTTTCTTTCCTTCCTCTTTCCTGCAACGAATTCCTCCTTTGCTCTTGCAAACGCAAGGCTTCTTCTGAAAAACTACGTCGCGGTGCAGGGATCCTTCCAGAGGAGCAACGGCATAGTTTTAGGTGGAAGGGCTTGGCAGAGCAGCCGGGGAGAAAAGGCCTCTTGCGATTCCCTTTTCTTTCTGCCTGAATGCGGTCAATTGGCACTTGCCAAATCAAGGTTTCCCGGCACAACCTACAAAGCAGGAGCTCTCTCCTGGCAGAGGAAATCCCATGCAATGTTGCCCTGGCGAGATAGTGTTGCTACAGTGAGGCCCAGGGAAAACAGACTGCATAGAGAAATCCTAGCAAAGCCCTGTGTTTCCCCACAGGAATGTATGTCAATTTCAGTTCTTTGCCAGCAACGGAGCTCAGAGGCAACATCAGATTGTGTGTATCTCAGTGAGAGAAAGAACACTGTGACTTCCCCCGTTCCTCTGACGAAAGCGGTTAGAGGGAGAAAAGCGTGCTTTGCTTTCGCTTTCCCGCAGTGAGCTCGGCAGATCTGCCCTTCGCGAAGGGCCGTTTTGCCCCGGAGAACTGCCTCCCGGTAGCCCTGTTCTGGAAGTGGAACGAGTATGCAGTGTTAGCGTTCAGCTATTGTGAAGGCTCGCTTTGGCCCAGGGCAAACGAAGCGCCGGGGGAAATCTTTGCAGAGCCCGGCGCCTTTCCAGGGTTCAAAGCGTGGAACAGCAGACTCTTTTGCAAAGAACAGAGCGCCCAGGCAACAGCAGCCTGCACGTTTCTCAGTGAAAGGGAGAACTTCCTAACTTCATCCAGTCCTCTGAGCAAAGCAGGCAGAGGGAGAGAAACTTTCTTTCCTTCCTCTTTCCTGCAACGAATTCCTCCTTTGCTCTTGCAAACGCAAGGCTTCTTCTGAAAAACTACGTCGCGGTGCAGGGATCCTTCCAGAGGAGCAACGGCATAGTTTTAGGTGGAAGGGCTTGGCAGAGCAGCCGGGGAGAAAAGGCCTCTTGCGATTCTCTTTTCTTTCTGCCTGAATGCGGTCAATTGGCACTTGCCAAAGCAAGGTTTCCCAGCACAAACTACAAAGCAGCAGCTCCCTCCTGGCAGAGGAAATCCCATGCAGTGTTGCCCTGGCGAGATAGTGTTGCTACAGCGAGGCCCAGGGAAAACAGACTGTGTTTCCCCACAGGAATGTATGTCAGTTTCAGTTCTTTGCCAGCAACGGAGCTCAGAGGCAACGTCAGATTGTGTGTATCTCAGTGAGAGAAAGAACACTGTGACTTCCCCCGTTCCTCTGACGAAAGCGGTTAGAGGGAGAAAAGCGTCCTTTGCTTTCGCTTTCCCGCAGTGAGCTCGGCAGATCTGCCCTTCGCGAAGGGCCGTTTTCCCCCGGAGAACTGCCTCGCGGTAGCCCTGTTCTGGAAGTGGAACGAGTATGCAGTGTTAGCGTTCAGCTATTGTGAAGGCTCGCTTTGGCCCAGGGCAAACGAAGCGCCGGGGGGATATCTTAGCAGAGCCCGGCGCCTTTCCACGGTTCAAAGCCTGGAACAGCAGACTCTTTTGCAAAGAACAGAGCGCCCAGGCAACAGCAGCCTGCACGTTTCTCAGTCAAAGGGAGAACTTCCTAACTTCATCCAGTCCTCTGAGCAAAGCAGGCAGAGGGAGAGAAACTTTCTTTCCTTCCTCTTTCCTGCAACGAATTCCTCCTTTGCTCTTGCAAACGCAAGGCTTCTTCTGAAAAACTACGTCGCGGTGCAGGGATCCTTCCAGAGGAGCAACGGCATAGTTTTAGCTGGAAGGGCTTGGCAGAGCAGCCGGGGAGAAAAGGCCTCCTGCGATTCTCTTTTCTTTCTGCCTGAATGCGGTCAATTGGCACTTGCCAAAGCAAGGTTTCCCAGCACAAACTACAAAGCAGCAGCTCTCTCCTGGCAGAGGAAATCCCATGCAGTGTTGCCCTGGCGAGATAGTGTTGCTACAGCGAGGCCCAGGGAAAACAGACTGCCTGGAGAAATCCTAGCAAAGCCCTGTGTTTCCCCACAGGAATGTATGTCAGTTTCAGTTCTTTGCCAGCAACGGAGCTCACAGGCAACGTGAGATTGTGTGTATCTCAGTGAGAGAAAGAACACTGTGACTTCCCCCGTTCCTCTGACGAAAGCGGTTAGAGGGAGAAAAGCGTCCTTTGCTTTCCCTTTCCCGCAGTGAGCTCGGCAGATCTGCCCTTCGCGAAGGGCCGTTTTCCCCCGGAGAACTGTCTCGCGGTAGCCCTGTTCTGGAAGTGGAACGAGTATGCAGTGTTAGCGTTCAGCTATTGTGAAGGCTCGCTTTGGCCCAGGGCAAACGAAGCGCCGGGGGAAATCTTAGCAGAGCCCGGCGCCTTTCCACGGTTCAAAGCGTGGAACAGCAGACTCTTTTGCAAAGAAGAGAGCGCACAGGCAACAGCAGCCCGCACGTTTCTCAGTGAAAGGGAGAACTCCCTGACTTCATCCAGTCCTCTGAGCAAAGCAGGCAGAGGGAGAGAAACTTTCTTTCCTTCCTCTTTCCTGCAACGAATTCCTCCTTTGCTCTTGCAAACGCAGGGCTTATTCAGAAAAACTACGTCGCGGTGCAGGGATCCTTCCAGAGAAGCTACGACATAGTTTTAGCTGGAAGGGCTTGGGAAAGCAGCCGGGGAGAAAAGGCCTCTTGCTATTTTCTTTTCTTTCTAACGCAAACCCTAACGCAAACCCTAAAACATAACACGAAAACCTAACCTAAACCTTAACACTATCCCTCACCCTAACTCTAACACTAACCCGAAAGCTAATCATAAACCTAACCCTAACTCTGAACCAAACTTAACCATGACCAGAACCACAATGCCTATCCGAAACCCTCACCCAAACCCTAACCCTAAACTACACCTCTAAACCCTAACACCTTACCATAACCATAATCCTAACTCTACCCCACCCTAACCATAAACCTAACACTCACCCCAACCACAGTGCCTAACAGAAATCGTAACCCTAACTGTTACACTTAACTTAACCCTAACCTGAAATCTAACCCTAACCCTAAAACTAAACAGAACCCATAAACTTAACGCTAACCCTAAACATAAACTTAACACTAACCTGAAAACGAACCCAAACCTTAGCCATATCCCTAACCCTCACCCTACTTTACTTCACCCTATCCCTAACCTAAAGCTAACCCTAACTTTAACCCTAATCCTACCCCTAAACCTAACCCTAACCTTAACCTTGGCCCATCTGTAACCCTAAACCTAACCCTTATAATAACTCTGACACTAACCCTTGCCCGAAACCTAATTCTAATCCTAACCTTGACCCTAACCCTAACCTAACCTTAACCCTAACTTTAAGCCTACCATAAACTTAACCTAAACCTAACCTCTAACCCAACTCTAACCCTAAACCTAGCCCTAACCCTAACCATAACAGTTACGCAAAACTCTCACCTTAACTGTAAACGCAAATCTAACTCTTACCGTAACCCTAAACTTAACCCTAATTATAACCCTATCCTAAACCTAACTGAAACACTAACCACTAACCCTAACTCTAACCCTAATGCTTAGCCTAAACCTAACCTTAACCCTAAACCTAACCTTAACCACTAACCCTAACTCTAACCCTAACCCGAAACCAAACCCTCACACTTAACCAAAATTTCAACCTAACCATAACCCTAAACCTACCCTAACTTCATTCAAACCCTAACCCTAAGCTAAACTAACACTAAACCTAACCCTAACCCTAAACCTAAATCTAACCCTAACCCTGAATCTAACCTGAACTCTAAACCAAAACCCTAAACCTGACCCTAACATTAATCCAAACACCTACCCCAACCCTAACCCTCATCCTTAACCTAAATTCCACCCTAAACCTAAACCTAAAGCACTATCACCATACTCTAGCCCTAACTCTAAACCTAACCTAACTCTAACCCTAAACCTTACTGTAACACCCAAAAACATCAGCTTAATGTAAACATAACACTAATCCTCACACGAAACCCTAACCCTTTCCCTAACCCTAACCCTATCCCTCATCCTAACCCTAAACCTGACGTAAACCTAACTCTTACCCTAACCTTAAACTTAACCTTAACCTTAACTCTACCCTAACCTTAACCGTAAACCTCACAATAACTCTAAACCTGACCTTAACCCTAACCCTAAAGCCTAGCACTAACTCTAAACCTAACCCTAACCTAGCCTTACACTTTACCGTAAACCTAGTCTTAACCCTAACCTGACCGCTACCTTAACCCTAACCTAAACCTAACCCTAACACTAACCTTAACCCTAAATCTAACATTAACCCTGAACCCCACTATTAACTGAAACTTCACCATGACCCTAACTCTAACCCTATCCATAACAATTACCCTAAACCCTCACCTTAACTGTAAACCTAAACCTAACCCTCACCATATCCCCAACCCTCACCCTAACCCCTAACTATATTCCTAACCCTAAACCTAATGCTATCCCTAACCCTAACTGTAACCCTAACACGAACAGTAACCCTAATCTAACACTAACCCTAACATTCACCCTAAACTTAAACCTACCCTAACCATAAACCTAAAACTAGCAGCCTAAACCTAACGTCTAACACTAACCCTAATCCTAACCCTAAGCCTAACTCTCACCCTTAACCTAAACTTCACACTAACCCTAAACCTAAAACTAACCCTAACACTAAACCTAACCCCTAACCCTAAACTGGACCCTAAATCTAACCATAACACTAACCTGAACACAAACCCAAACTCTAGCCCTAACCCTAAAAGTAACCCTCAGCCTATGCTAAACTTCAACCAAATCCTAACCCTAATCATAACCGTAAACGTAAACCTAGCCCAAACCCTAACCTTAAACCTAACTCTAACCGTAAAGTTAGTCCATCTGTAACCCTAAACCTAAGCCTTACAATAGCTCTGAACCTAACCCTAATCCTAAGCCCAACAATAGACCTAATCCTAAACCTAACCCGAACTCTAAACTTGACCCTAAATAGAACACTAACTTTAACCCTAAACCAGGACTTAAACCTAAAACTTACCCTGCACCTAACCCTAAACCTAACCCTAACTCTAACTCTAACCCTAATCCTAACACTTGTCCTAAAACCTAACCTTAACTGCAATACTAACTGTAACCCTCACCTAACCCCTAACCGTACCTCCAAAAGCTAACCCTAATGCTATCCCTAACCCTAACCCTAACACTCACCTGAAAACCTAAGCCCTAACGATAACCCTAACCCTAACCCAAAACCTAACCCCTCGCACCAAAGCCTAACCCTAACTCTAACACTAACCCTAAACCTAATCATAAAACTAACCCTAACCCTAAACCAAACCTAACCATGACCAGAACCACAATGCCTAACCGGAACCCTCACCCAAGCCCTAACCCAAAACTACTCCTCTAATCCCTAACACCTTACCATAACCAGAATCCTAACCCTACCCAACCCTAATCCTAAACCTAATCCTCACACCAACCACAATGCCTAACACAAACCGTAAACCTAACCCTAACCGTAACACTGAACTTAACCCTAACCTAAAATCTACCCCAACCCTAAAAGTAAACAGAACCCATAAACTTATTCCTAACCCTAAACATAACCTTAACACTAACCTGAAAACTCAAGCAAACCTTAGCCATAACCCTAACCCTCACCCTATCTTAAACTTCACCCTATCCCTAATCTAAAGCACACCCTAACTTTAACCCTGACCCTAACCTTAAACTTGGCCCACCTGTAACCCCAAACCTAACCCTTACAATAACTCTGACCCTAACCCTCACCCTAAACCTAATCCTAATCCTAACCCTGACCCTAACCCTAACCAAACCTTAACCCTAACTTTACCCTACCATAAACTTGAACCTAACCCTAACCGGTAACCCGAAATCTAAACCTAACCCTAGCCCTAGCCCTAGCCCTAAACCTAACCCTAACCCTAAATGTAACACTTACCCAAAACCCTCACCGTAACTGTAAACATAAATCTAACTCTTAACCTAACCCTAAATATAACCCTACCCTAAACCTAACCGAAACACTAACACCTAACTCGAAATCAAATCCTGATCTTTAGCCTAAACCTAACCTTAACCCTAAGCCTAACCCTAACCACTAACCCTAATTCTAATCCTAACCCTAAGCCTGATCCTAAACCGAACCCTAACCCTTACCCTAAACCTGACCCTAACATTAACCGAAACACCTAACCCTAACCCAAACCCTAAACCTAACCCTAACCTTAACCCAAACACCTAACCCTAACGCTAACCCTAACCCTCATCCTTAACATAAATTTCAAGATAAACCTAAGCCTAACCTTAACCCTAAATCTAAACCTAACCCTAAACTATCCCCTAAATATAGCCCTAAACTTAAACCTCATCCTAACCCTAACTACAACCCCGACCTAACCGTAACACTGTAAACCATCAGCTTAAGTGTAAACCTAACACTAACCCTCCCACGAACACCTAACCCTTTCCCTAACCCTAACCCTATCCCTAATCCTAACCTTAACCCTGACCTAAACCTAACACTTACCCTAACGCTAAGCTTAACCTTAACTCCACCCTAAAACTAACAAAAACTCTAAACCTGACCCTACCTCTTACCCTAAACCCTAGTACTAGCTCTAACTCTAAACCTAACCCTAACCTAGCCCTACCCTTTACCGTAAACCTAGCCTTAACCCTAACCTTACCCCTACCCTAACCCTAACCCTAACCCTAACACTAAACTTAACCCTAACTGTAATCTTAACCCTAACCCTTACCCTGACCCTGACTATTAACTGAAACTTCACCCTAAACCTAACCCAAACTCGAACTCGAACCCTAACTATAACACTTACCCTAAACCCTCACCTTAACTGTAAACCTAACCCTAACCCACACCCTAACCACAACCCTCACCCTAACCCCTAACCGTATCCCCAACCCTAAACCTAATGCTATCCCTAACCCTATCCCTAACCCAAACACGAACATTAAACCTAATCTAACCCTAACTCTAACATTAACCCAACCCTAACCATAAACCTAAAGTTAGCATCCTAAATCTAACCTCTAACACTAACTATAATCCTAACCCTAATTCTAACGCTTATCCTAACCCTCACCCTTAACCTAAACTTCACACTAACCCTAAACCAAAACATAACCCTAACCCTAAACATAACCCCTAACCCTAACCTGAACCCTAGCCTTAAAGCTAACCTGAACACAAACCCAAACTCTAGCCCTAACCATAAAAATAACCCTCACCCTATCCTAAACTTCATCCAAACTCTAACACTACCTTAAACCTAAACCTAACCCAAGCCCTAACCTTAAACCTACCTCTAACCATAGCCCTAGTCCATCTGTAACCCTAAACCTAACCCTTACAATAGCCCTGAAATTAACCCTAAACCTAATCCTAGCCCTAGACCTAATCCTAACCTAACCCTAACTGCACCCTTGACCCTAAAGAGAACACTAACTCTAACCCTAAACCTGGACCTAAACCTAAATCTTCCCCTACACCTAACCCTAAACCTAAAAATAACTCCAACTCTAACCCTAATCATAAAACTTATCCTAAACCCACACTTTAACTGTAAAACTAACCGTAACCCTCACCCTAACCCCTAACCGTATCCCCCAAACCTAACCCTAATGCAATCCCTAACCTTAACCCTAAAACTAACCTGAAACCCCTGAGCCCTAACGATAACCCTAACTCTAACACAAACCCTAACCCCTAACACCAAAGCCTAATCCAAACCTTAACCCTAACTTTCACCCTAACTCTAACACTAACCCGAAACCTAATCATAAACCTAAACCAAACCCAACCATGACCAGAACCACAATTCCTAACCGGAACCCTCACCCAAACCCTAACCCTAAACTACACCTCTAACCACTAACACCTTACCATAAACCTAATCCTAACCTTTATCCTAACCCTCACCCTTAACCTAAACTTCACACTAACCCTAAACCAAAGCGTAACCCAAACCCTAAACATAACCCCTAACCCAAAACCGAACCCTAAACCTAACCTTAACACTAAGCTGAACACAAAACCAAACTTTGCCCAAACCATAAAAATAACCCTCACCCTATCCTAAACTTCATCCAAACCCTAATCCTAATCTTAAGTGTAAACCTAAACCTAACCCAAACCCTAAGCTTAAACCTAACTCTAAGTAGAATGCTAGTCCACCTGTAACCCTAAACCTAAGCATTTCAATAGCCCTGAACTTAACCCTAAAACTAATCCTAATCCTAACCCTAGACCGAATCCTAAACCTAACTCTAACCTTGACCCTAAATAGAACACTACCTCTCACCCTGAACCTGAAAGTAAACCTAAATCTTACCCTACAGCTAAACCTAACCCTAAACGTAACTCTAACTCTAACCCTAATCATAAGACTTGCCCTAAACCCTCACCTTAACTGTAAAACTAACCGTAACCCTCACCAGAACCCCTAAACGTATCCCTCAACACTAACCCTAATGCTAGCCCTAACACTAACCTGAAACCCTAAGCCCTAACGATAACCCTAACCCAAACCAAACCCCTAACACCAAAGCCTAACCCAAACCTTAAACCAAACACTCACCCTAAATCTAACACTAACCCGAAACCTAATCATAAACCTAACCCTAACCCTAAACCAAACCTAACCATGACCAGAACCAAAATGCCTAACCAGAACCCTCACCGAAACCCTAACCATAAACTACACCTCTAACCCCTAACACCTTATCCTAACCATAATCCTAAGCCTGCTCAACCCTGACGCTAAAACTAACCTTCAACCCAACCACAACGCCTAAAACAAACCGTAACCCTAACCATAACCGTAACACTAAACTTAACCTTAACCTAAAATCTAACCCTAACCCAGAACTAAACATAACCCATAAACTTAACCCTAACCCTAAACGTAACCTTAACAATAACCTGAAAACTTACCCAAACCTTTAGCCATAACCCTCACCCTAACCCACACCCTATCTTAAACTTCACCCTATCCCTAACCTAAAGCTAACCCTAACTTTAACCCTAACCCTACCCCTAAACCTAACACTAACCTTAACCTTGGCCCACCAGTCACCCTACACCTAACCCTTACGATAACTCTGACCCTAAACCTCACCCTAAACCTAATCCTAATCCTAACCCTACCCTAACTCTAACCTAACCTTAACCTTAACTTTAACCCTACCATAAAATTAAACCTAACCCTAAACCCTAATCCTAACTCTAACCCTAACCCTAACCGTAACACATACCCAAAACCTTCACCTTAACTGTAAACGTAACTCTAATTCTTACCCTAACCCTAAATAAAACCCTACCCTAAACCTAACCAAAACACCCCTAACCCTAACTCTAACCCTAATCCTTAGCCCAGACCTAACCATAACCCTAAACCTACCCTAACTTTATTCAAACCCTAACCTTAAACAAAACTAAAACAAACCCTAAACCTATCCCTAACCCTACCCCTGACACTAATCTGAACAATAACCCCTAGCCCTAACCCTAACCCGCACGCTTAACGTCAACTTCACCCTAACCCTATCCTAAAACTAAACATAACACTAAATCTCCCCCGACCATGAACCTAACCCAATCCTAAGTATAAAACTAACCCTAAACTTAACCCTAACCCTGACCCTGACCCTGACTCTAACCTTAATCCTAACCATAAAAATTACCCTACACACTCAGCTTAAATGGAAACCTA